>NC_142015.1:10341966-10644466 GCF_049901735.1 Notechis scutatus
TAGAATGCTTCTATTGCTTCGCCCTGATCAAGTTGTGTAGTCCATATGTTTTTGGCAGTGTAAGAGTTGCAGATTACATGATAGTTTTTTTTTCCTGAAACCAAATTGTTTATTAGAGAGTAGGTTGTTTGTTTCTAAGTGGAGAATGGTGGATTGGTTAATAATTGATTCCATGACTTTACAGGTGACACAGTATAAACAGATTGGTCTGTAATTTTCAACTAGGCTGGGGTCTCCCTTTTTGAAGATGGGGGTGACCATGGCTTGTGACCACAGGTTAGGCAAGGATCTGGTCCTGAAAGATTTTTCTAAGATTATGCTTCGAGGTTCTACTATGGTTCTACTATGGCAGTGGATAGCTTTTCGAAGAAGCAGGCACATATTCTGTCCAGTCCAATAGATAGAGATAGTTTTAGATTGCGTAGTGCTTTTTCAACATTGTCTTCTGTAAAATCGATATATATTAGATCATTGTAGTTTTCTGTGGTTTGGCTAGGAAATACTGTGCATGATCCATTGCTGTTTACAAATACTGAGCCAAAGAATGTGTTAAAGAGGTTGGCTTTAATGGTGTCATCATTGCAGTCTTTACCATTAGGTCCTATCAGGGGTAGGATAGACCTTGAGTCTTTTAGTTTGTTGTTTACAAAATTGTAAAAAGTTCAGGTGGAATTGGTGCATAGAAAGTTTCCCTCTTGTTAAATGTGATAATTGGTGCATTCAGTCTTTATCTGGTGGCATAAATTTTTGTATCAGCTTTTGAAGTTGGCAACGTGACCAGATTTGTTTTTCCGCCAGAGTGATCTCTTTTTGTATTGAAGTTTCCTTATTGATATGGGTAATCTGCTTTTTTGTTTTGTTTGTTTGTTTTGGGAGTTGTTATTGGTACATATAGTTTGATGACTCTTTTGACTTCAAGTAAAAATATGTTGTAATGGTCTTCAACAGTATTGCCAATAGAGATTGCCTATCAAGGGATGAGAGATCGTTGTCTATAAGATCATAGTTGAATATCAGCCTGCTTGCACTCAAAAAACCTTGTATTTCAATAGTGATGAGATGGAAAGAGAGCTACTATCTTACTTAAAACCCCTCGATGCCATTTCATGACACAAGATATGCAAATCACCTTTTGCATCAGTTTCAATATATACTTAAGTTGCCAAATGAAATAAATAGAGAGAGGCTCTTAAAAAAAGAACATGAATTACATAATTCTCATCATTTTTCAGTCAAATATATTTCCCAAAGAGCTTCTTGAAAAATACTAATCTTTTTTTTTTAAAGTAAACAATATACTTTTTTACAGTATGAAGCATAGAACTTGAATGTGAAGTATGGCTATGCATACATATTGTGTATCTCTGTGTGCGTGTGATTGTGTATACAAACATACATATATACACACATTATTTGAATTCAATAAGTCCTACTGAATGGTTTTTGTTTGATTGTTTCAATTTCGAGGACACATAGAAAGTTTCCTTGTTTTTATCGCTATTATTGGGTAACAAGAGGATGCCATTTTTCAATTGAGCTGAAAAGTGGCAATTTTGCAAGTTCATCTTTGGCATCCAAAATTATTATCATCAGTTTCATAAAGAAGACATCAAGCTTAGTTGCTTGGCAAAAGGTCAGCTATTTTAACTATTAGACTAAAGAAACTGAAACTAAGAACAGTATGGATTAATCTTTTTTAAATTAAAGCTTCAAGTGTCCCCAAAATGCAATACGCATGCATCCCCGTGCACATGCACCCTGCCCCATGCATTTGGACATGTCCCCTGTGCATGTGCCCTGCCCCCACCCATGTGTGGCAGAGACCCAAAGATCAGCTGGCTGGTGGGAGGCATGCGCATGCATGCTGGCGGGAGGCATGTGCACGCATGCATGGCAGAGTGGTGCTGGGGTGACGCCTCACATGCCCAAGAGAGGGCTCTTCATTTTGTTGATCCCAATCTGATTTGAAGTTCCAGTTTTACTAAATGTTTCTCACCATCAGTTAAGTTGGGCTGTGAATGCCCCCAACTTGCCAAAAGCACCAGCCTGCTGGTTTAGCATCCAATGACTCTGAGATCGAAGAATTATTCCCAGAACAATGCAAGTAGAATGAGTCAATAACTCTTATATATCATGGTGCTTCAGAATAGTCAGGATGGTAGCCTTGTGAGCATTCAGAATGCCTACTTTATCAATCACACTGTGACTCATAAGAATGTATAAAGTGAGCTGAATTTGAATTGCTCTCAGAGGCCAACAATAGGCCACAATGTTACTGTTGAACAGTGTTTTCTACCACAGTGTTTTCTACCAAATCTATTTTGCCTCCAGATGGACAGAATGATGCTCCAAAGGAGAAAAGGCATGTGGCAGAGTGACCAATTATATAGAGAAGTCACCTCCCTTCTCAAACTCCATATCAGTGGCTAGGACACTCCTGCAGACATTCCTCAAATAGAAGAAGCAGCCCGTTCCCATCTGACCAAGTACCTGCTCCTTACAGAAGTTTGCAGTAGCCACCAATCCAGCTGAGAACAGGAATCCAAATTAAAATACCCTCAACTCTCAACCACATCTAGTACTGAGAAATTCCCCTCCCCCACTTTCAATAAATGGTACCATGGTTTAACTCTTCTTCCTCTTAAAAAGCTTTTCTAAGATTCATCTGGAATTTCCTTTCAATAATTTTAATTGATTATTCTGTGCACTGTCTTGTAAGATGACGGAAAGCAATCCTTGTCTTTTCAGTTACATGAACAGGTTATCCTATTGTACTCAGTCTTCTCTACTCAAGATTAATTATTCCCACGTCATTCAAATTCTCTTTGTTTCTAGTCCCTTGATCAGCCTACCTCCCCTTCTCAGACCCTAATCCAATTTCTCTGGATCTCAAAGAATGAGGTCCAGAACTGGGCATAGTTCAGTAACTGGGGGTCCAACTAATGCAGAAGAAAGAAAAAGCAAAGTCATTGTTGAACTGTTCTTACTGTTCAACTGGAAGTTCAAATCAATTTTCATATTTGTTCCAATCCTCATTACTATATATTGGAGTGCAAAACTATGCTAATTAGTCAGGACTAAGATGAATTTCCTGAATTTTTCTTCAAACCATATATCACAGCCCTAGTTTGTACTGCAGAAGTCTCAGTTCTAAGAATATAATATCTGAATACACACACACACACACACACACACACACACACACACATGGTATTCAGCTTTGTTCGAGTATTTTCCCATGTTGTTATACTTGTGCTTTTAAAAGTCTGACTCACAGACGAACACTATATAGAAGCCTGATGATGGCAGATGAGATTCTGCCAAAACGTTGCTACAACTTTAAAAGCACAACTATAACGATGTGGGAAAATACCCGAACAAAGCTGAATACCCATATATACACACACACACACACACACACACACACACACACATATATATATATATATATATATATATATATATATATCTATTATTGGGTTTTCCTCGCGTAAGATTGGAAGTATCTAGGCAACGTTTCGATGAAGTCTCATTCATCATCTTCAGGCTTCTGTCTTCAGCTCTGTGCTTCTCAGAGTGAAGACAGAAGCCTGAAGATGATGAATGAGACTTCATCGAAACGTTGCCTAGATACTTCCAATCTTAGCGGGAGAAAACCCGAATAACCAAAGATACACATACAAATACCCGCGAAAACCTCAGAAAAACAAATATATATATATATATATAATATATATATATATATATATATATATATATATATATATATATATATATATATATATATATATATATATATATAATGTAGGTCTAGGTGTGTTCAGGTCTTTTCCCGTGTAAAATTAAGAGTATCTTGGCGACATTTTGGTGAGGTCCCACTCGCCATCCTCAGGCTGGTGCTTTCAGCTTTGTGCCACTGGCCACCAAACACCTGGATGAAGAAAAAAACATTCTGGCACAGCGTAGGCTAGCACCAAATTTAAAACAGAAACGGCTGTGAAAGTCTGACTCACAGACAAACACTATACAGAAGCCTGATGATGGCAGATGAGATTCTGCCGAAACGTTGCTACAACTTTAAAAGCACAACTATAATGACGTGGGAAAATACCTGAACAAAGCTGAATACCATACATATAAATACCCACAAAAACTTAAGAAAACAAGCATATATATATGTTGTTCTCTGTCTTTTCCAATTGCCCAAACTATCCTGTTAAAAATAAATACAATAGGTTTTAATCAGTGGTGGGATTGAAATTTTTTTACTACCAGTTCTGTGGGCATGGCTAGAGATGTGGCTAGGGGGCATGGCCATGTGACTTGGTGGGAGTAGTTTTTTATTTTTTTATTTTTTTGCTTTTTTCAGCACATACACCCCCTCCTGTTTTGGGGGCCTTCTGGGCCTCAGAGAAGCCTCCTCGGGGTTGGGGGAGCATTTTTGATCCCAGAAGGCTCCCTTGGGCTCAGGAAGTCAGAAAATGGAGGATAGGAGGGGCACGCAGCACTCCCCCATGCTTTGTTTTGGGGCCTCCCTGGGGCCCAAGAAGGCAAACAATGGAGGGAGTGGGGGGGCTGTGTTTGCCTTCCTGGGCCTCAGGGAAGCCTCTTGGGTGAAGCAGTAAGTAAGTGAGGGGAATCCCGGCACAGCTAATCTTAGGAACAGCTGATTGTCGGGAGGGGGAAAAAAGGAAATACTTTAAGGAGTGACCGGGCAGGTGAGCATCAGGTGAACAGGCCGTTGTGAGCGAGCATTGGATGGGCGGGGCGAGTGAGCAAGTGGCAACCGGGTGACTAGGTTGGGGGCAGGCCAGTCAGAAGTTACTACCAGTTTGGCGACCCATGCCAAATCCTTGCTACCGGTTCACCCGAAGCGGTGAGAACTGACTGAATACCACCACTGGTTTTAATGGAATAACAGAAGGGGCCTTGTTAGGTCATCTAGCCCAAAACCCCTGCACAGGCTGGAAATCCTATACCCTTTCAAACAAACCATTGTCCATTGGAGCATCCCCAACTTATGAAGGCAAGCCATTCCACTGGTTTATTGTTCTAACTTTCAGGAAAATTCTCCTTAGTTCTTCTTAGTTCTTGCTTCTCTCATTGATTCATTTTCATCCATTGCTTCTTATCCTGCCTTCAAATACTTTGGAGAACAGCTTGAATCCCTCTTCTTTGTGGCAACCCCAACCCTGCTATCATGCCATCCCTAGTCCTTTTCATTAAACTAGACATACCCAAGATCCCAGGATTCATGCAGAACTTCCCCTCTATGCAATCACGACTTCTTCTCTTTCTGCTCTGATTGTTTGTTTGAAATATAGCATGCTACTTGCTGGCCCAAATGTTGCTTACCAAGCAAATTCCAACTTGACAATATGTTAGCATGTTTTATTGACTGAGACTGATTTTTAATTAAATAGAATAATGCTTCAACATTAAGCATTTGATAAAAAAAGAAATGTCAATAAAACCAGAGATTAAAAAAAGTTAAACTTTCAAACCTTTTTCTCTGGGTATCTATAATAATTCATTTCCTGTCAGTATTTTTCAACCATAGATCTGTAAATAAGGCATTCAGTGTCTCAGATTGATTTCTGTCAAAAACTCTGCCTGCACGAAGCTTCATTTGCAAATGATGTGATTTGCAACAACAACTTGCTTAGGTGGGTGGGAGGTAATTTTGCAACATATTGGTAGTTTGGAATCTTCGGTGTAAATGAGATACCCCTAACCCTCAATTTCTAAGTATTGCAATTTAGATGGAAAACTTGGTGGATAATTAGAATAGGTTTGGCTATTCTATTACAGTACTTTGATACTATATTTATACTTTGTATTTTATATTTATATTATATAGGGGTGTCATTTGTTTTGGTTTACTGTTTGTTTTTCTGTATTTTGCCATCCATGCTTACGTTGTTTAAGTTGGATGGCCTTATATTTCTAGTAATTATATAGATTTATTAATTTCCCACACCATAATTTCCCTTTGGAGTTAACTGAGTTCAGGAGGCTGCCAGAAAGAGAATTATACTATACATGACAAGAAAAAAAAATACTAAATATATATTTAAATACAGTACATTAGAACTAGCAAGTCCTAGTTGTTGGAATGGTTAAGACATCAACTAGAAAACAGGAGACATGAATTCCATACCTGCCTTATTTTATTCATTTATTTATTTATTTACAGTACATTTATTGGCTGCCCATCTTCAGTGGACTCAACACAAAGACAGCTGGGTGATTTTGGGCCAGTCTTTGCCTCTCAGCCCTAGGAAGAGGACAATGGCAAACTTCTGAAATCTTGCAAAGAAAACTGCAAGGGATTGTCTATGCAATCGCCAGGAGTCGAGACTGACTTGAATGTTATTTGTATAGTTTAGTTTAGTTTATTGTCATTGCACCTCATACAACGAAATGAAACACCATCTTCAGTGCCCATCTTTCACGACCATGAAAATAAATGCAAATACACATCCTTCACACTCCACACATTGAACCAAAAAACCCCAACACCACACCAACACTGCACTATCCAGTAGAATTCAAAAGAGCTACTGCCCTGGGATAGAAGCTGTTTTTCAGCCTATTTGTCCTTGTTTTTATTATTATCCTGTACCGTCTGCCGGATGGTAATAGTTCAAAAAAAGGGTGCCCAGGATGAGATGGATCTTTGAGAATGTTTTGAACTTTCTTAAGGCAGCAGGAGCTATAAAGCTCTTCCAAAGAGGGGAGAAGGCAACCAATGATCTTCTGGGCAATGATTACTATAATTACTATCAATATGTATAATTACTATATGTACATATATAATTACATATATGTAATTATATGTATAATTTATATGAATAATCTATTGTATAATTACTGCTTTTAAGTATCAGTATTAAGTAATAGGAAATATTACTTAACACTGGAATAATTTAACACAATTAGTTGAAAGTGAACTACATGAATGGAAGAATGCCAGATTCTGCCACTGAGAATTCTCTTGAAGTTCTTTTTGTCCTTTTGAAATGATTCAACTTTTTAATTATTAATTTGAAATTCCATTAGAATGACTGAGAACTGGTAAGTTAATAGGTATAATTGTTCTAACAATATCAAATAATATTAAGGATAATTATTCTGCCCACACTAGTTTCATACTGTGACAAGTCTTAAAACCTTTTTTTCTCTTTCTGTCTCTTTGTCTCTGTCCCCCCTTCAATATATTTAGTTACATACTGTGTTTGCAATGAATGATGCTTCCATTTACCCATTATAGATAACAGGTGATAAACCTATCCTTTTTCAAGGTGTGAGATTTCCTTTTATGATACAGAATATGGAATCTTCAGTGCAATAATGGATTTAAAAGGCAGTACATGGCTATCAAATACCATAAAGAAGCATTTCAACATTGCAGGCAAAGTAGCATTAGTTGGCATCCTCTTTGCCAAGAACATGATTGCTACCATCTAATGGCTTTCTCTACTGCTTATGATAATAGCGCCACATTTAATTGAAACAAATTAATTGCTAGGTAGCTCAGCATTTTCTATCCCCCCTTTTTAAAAAAAATATTGAATTATGCATTTTTTAGTTTTATTGATGAGTAGTCTGGCCTGTGTCTTACTCTAGTTTGAAATCTTGCCAACTAACTGGTATTTCAGAAGCAATGGGGAGAGGGATGGAATGATTAACATCTCTTTAAAAAATATTAATAGATCCTTGGAGAAAATTGATACTTTGCAGGTCATATTTTCTCCAGTGTCAAGGCTATTGCTCCTAAGCCAAAAAAAAAAAAAAAAAAAGAGCAGGGGAGCCTTTTGAATTTCTGTGATTAATGAAAATTCTTAGAAGGGCTAGAGGGCTCTCTTTGCTTGTTACTCTTTTAAAATCTCAACTGAGAAATCCATTCCTATTCATTAAAGAATATTGTGATGTGCTTAACTTTAGTCATATATTAAAGGTCTTTAAAGTGAGGTTTCTGTAGATATTAAAAGATCAGAACATTCTTATTAGCAGAATTTTAAATAGTACTTTGGTCAAGTAATTTCCAGGCTTCTCAGATTGAGAGGTGCATTTAGAGACCGCATAGCATTCACAATGATAGCTAAGGAACAGATTTTCGATCAGGTACCCTAGAGATGGAGGTGGATTTAATGTAAAAAAAAAAAAAGAGGTTCTGATGTATTTTTTTCACTCTCCATTACATGGAGACAGAATCAACGAAAATGGATTCTGGCATAGTATATAATGGAGAAATAAAGTCTTCTGCAATTTGTCATAAGCAAATACAAAAAGGTAAGAAAATTAGCACACGTTAGGGTAAAATGCACCCCCCAAAAATCAGTGGTTTGGGGGCAGATTGTATTAAAACAATAGGTCAGGATTGAGCTACATTTAAATAGAAATTCATATTAAGGAAAGTAATGTGGTAAATAGAGCAATATAATTAGGAAACTTCTATTTAAAAATCCCATGGAATAATTGTGAGGAAAAGTTATGGGTTCAAATACCGATAGAAAAATATACTGTAGATGGGGAAAATGTGCAGCATTTTTAAAATATCAAATAGCTTTCAATTTTGCTTCTCCCTATCTCTGTCATTGAAGAGTAAGAGGATGGGAGATGGAGAGGGAGAGAGTGAAGGAATAGTACTGGGATATTCAAAGGACTGCCAAATAAGTTAACAATAAACTGCCCAATCAAAGAATCTCTAAAACCATGCCCACCAACACTAACTAGTCAAGCTACTAGAATATAAATTGAGAGCAAACCCCATTCCTAACAAGCACTGATGGTGTTATCTAGTTTGGTAATGAAATGTCCATAAGAAAACAAGTTCAGGAAGAATCAAAGACTCCACAGTTCAACCCTGAGCTACAAATATTCTCCTTTATTGGCATTGGACCTGAAGTTAAAGATATTAAATACCATGATCGATTCAAGAGATGTCACATATCTAGTTTGTTTTTTTGTTTATTTAATTTCTATAGCTGCCCAACTCTACCAACTACTCTGTATTACTGTATTTTAAAGGTTTCAGTAAGGTGGAGGAAATATAGTTCACCGAGACAGAAACCTTATGTTTATTTTAGGCTACGCATACTGTATGTACTCTATAAAGTTTCTATTGAAATTCCCTTAGAGATAATTAAAGCAAGATTAATTAAATTTGAAACAAAGGAAAACTAAGGCACCCTTTTGATTTAAAATAGCTAATATGGCACTCGTCCTTTTCTGTGAATAGAATAATAATAATAAAGGTGACTTGAAGTTAATGCAATTTATAGTTTCATTCATTTCTCTTTTGATTTTTTAAAATCCCAGTTCCAAAGAAGATCTAAAATGATAAAAAGAATCATCTTTATTTTCTTATCTTCTATATTAAAGCAAATAAGAGTGTTGCATACAAAAGACTAAAAAGAAAAAAGAAAAACAGGATTCAGAGCGCCACTTAGTAAAAGCTTTGCTTTTATTTTTCATTATACATAACAGAAATAGTAAAATTTCTAAATAGAATTATGCAAATTAGAACCTTAAAGAAATGCATTGGTTGTCAATGAAATCCTATACCCAATGAAAAATATACAAAAGAACATTTGTTTTTGGATGACATCAGGGATATGGTGGCACTTAAAAAAAAATATCTCTCTCTTTTTGGCAAAAAAAAGTATTTCCCATCTTATCCATTCCATTGTCAACTCAAGAGATATTGATTGATATAAATATTTTCAAGGTCATATTTTCCCAATTTGTGCCAATATATTGTCAATGTATTTGTTTATCAAATTTAAAAGGCTGCCCAAACTCCATAGTTACTCTATGTACTGCTTAATAGATTTTTTTGTGGGTTTGTTTGTGGAAGAGTTTAAATTGTTGTATAGGTAAACTGTTCCTTTTGTTATCTGCATATGGCTACTGTTCCATACACCACCCTGGGGAAAGAGACAGAAATAAAACATTATTGTTCTTCATTAAGCTACAAAGGTAAACTTAGATTAATTGGCTCTTATTGTAATTTAACTTGACCCACTTATTCAGAAATGGCAGTCTAATTGTTGTACGTTTGGATGGATGGATGGATGATCTGTTAATTTTCTTATTTTCAAATAGTTCACAATAAGATCAATGCTTAAAGCTGGCATTCTTGAGAGAAAAGGGACAGGGAGAAGAAAAGAGGATGCTGTGACTTTAGGTTAAGTTTTGATATGTTGATAATGATATTATCTAGTCATGTCCAACTCTGGGTGATTCTATAGGCAAGTCTCTCCACATCAAGTTCTGATATAGAAGGTCCACAGCCGATAAAACAAAATTTTGCCTGCAGAAAATCATCAGTCCAGTTCCATATAGATGAAAAAGTTTCACTCTGAAAAATTGAAAAAATGCTAGCAAACACTGTAAATCATTTTGGACCTAATGTATTAGTGATACATAACTTTTTAGCAATAACAACAGCAGTAGCATTTAGACTTATTGTATATGCCATTTCATAGTGCTTTTACAACCCTCTCTAACAGGTTTGCAGAGTCAGCATATTATTCCCAACAATCTTGGTCCTCATTTTACCGACTTTGTAAGGATGGAAAGCTAAGTCAACCTTCAGCCAGTCAGAATTGAACTCCTGACAGTGGGCAGTGAGTCCACGTGCAATACTGCATTGTAACTACTGTGGCACTGCAGCTCACCATCATTGATCCAAGGAATCTACATTTAGTTTTTTAGTGAATAATGTATTCTAAGTCACAAATACAGTATTATTAAACTAATCTCTATTTCTGAATATTTTTTCAGGGCTAAGAAGGAAAAAAAACTTATCAAAATTTAATTTGGAATTGTTTTGATTCATCCATTTTTTTTATTTGTTTAAAAAAATTGGATAGGTGAGACACAGCCGTGCATTTTTTAAATTCAAAAATCTGAACTATATTTACCTGGATATAAATGTATTTTTATTTAGTTTAGTTTGTCAAGCATGTATGAGAAAATGAGTATAAGTATGAACATAATATATAAACAGATAAGTATAAACAGGTATAAATATATACATAATAAATGAGTACGAATAAATGAAAACAGTAGGACAGGGACAGTATGCAGGTGCACTTTATGCATGCCCCCTTACAGACCTCTTAGGAATGGAGTGAGGTCCACGGTAGACACGGTTAAAGTTTTGGGGGTTTGAGGATGTAACAACAGAGTTAGGTAGTGAGTTCCAGGCATTGACCACTCTGTTGCTGAAGTCGTATTTTCTGCAGTTGAGTTTCAAGCAGTTTACTTTGAGTTTGTAAATATTGTTTGCCTGTGTGTTATTGTGGTTGAAGCTGAAGTAGTTATTGACAGGTAGGATGTTGTAGCAGACAATTTTGTGTACTAAGCTTGGGTCAGACCATAGGTGGCATAGTTCTAAGTTGTCTAGGTCCAAAATTTCAAGCATGGTGGCATAAGGTATTCTATTGCGAGCTGAGGAATATTTGTTTGTTTGTTTGTTTGTTTGTTTATTTGTCAATCACTTACAAGGTATAAGTATAAACATGAGTAAGAATACAGGAAATAGGTACAAATAAATGGGGACAATAGGACAGGGATGGGAGTCACGATTGTGCACTTATGCATGCCCCTTACAGACCTCTTAGGAATGGGGTGAGGTCAATAGAAGTTAGTTTGAGGGTAAAGGAGTGGGGGTTAGAGGATGTAACAACAGAGTCAGGTAGTGCATTCCAGGCATTGACTACTCTGTTGTGGAAGTCGTACTTTCTGCAATCAAGTTTGGAGCTGTTTACATTGAGTTTGTATCTGTTGTGTGCTCTTGCATTGTGGTTGTTGAAGCTGAAGTAGTCATTGACTGGTAGGACATTGTAGCATATAATTTTATGTACTATTCTTAAGTCCAATTGTAGGCAGCATAGTTCAAGGTTGTCCAAGCCCAAAATTTCAAGTCTGGTGATATAGGGTATTCTGTTGAGAGCAGAGAAGTGTAGAACTTTTCTCGTGAAATATTTCTGGACTCACTCAATTGTATTAATGTCCGATATACAGTGCGGATTCCAGTCAGATGAGCTATATTCAAGTATTGGTCTAGCAAAGGTGTTGTATGCCCTAGTTAGCAGTTCAATATTTCTGGAGGGGAAGCTTCATAAGATTAGATTTACAACTCTTAATGCCTTTTTGGCAATGTTGTTACAGTGAGCTCTGGCACTTAGGTCATTTGATATGAGTATTCCAAGGTCCTTGACAGAGTGAGGTCATATCCATCTAGCTTGTATTTGGTGTACTGATTTTTTTCCAATGTGTTGGACAGAACATTTGTTGGTCGAGATTTGGAGTTACCAATTGTTTGACCATTCAGACACATAATCAAGGTCGCTTTGAAGGATACTAGCATTGTCAGTGGTGTTGAATAGTTTTACGTAATCCGCGAAAAGGATGCAGTTGCTTATAAGGTGATCACAAAGGTAATTTATATTTAGTATAAAGAGTGTGGGTCCTAGAATGCTGCCTTGGGGGACACCGCTGTTAACTGGAGCAGGGTTTGATGGGTTTGCTCCCTATTTTTACTATTTGTTGCCTGTTTGACAGGAATGCAGTAATTCACTTATGAAGGGCTCCGGAAATGCTGTAAGAGTTTAGTTTTAACAGTAGTTTGTTGTGTACCACTGAATCAAAGGTTTTTCAGAAGTCTATGTAAATTGTGTCTATTGCTTTACCCCGGTCGAGTAGAGTAGTCCATATGTTTTTGCAGTGTAGGAGTTGTAGATTGCAGGACATTTTTTTCCTGAAACGAAATTGTTTTTTGGAAAGTAGGTTGTTTGACTCTAAGTACTCTTCTCATTAAATACCTCTGGACTAATTCAATTGTATTAATGTCCATTATACAGTGTGGATTCCAGGCAAATGAGCTGTATTCAAGAATTGGTCTGATGAAGGTTTGTATGTCCTGGTTTGAAGTTCAATGTTACCAGAGAAGAAACTTCACAAAATTAGGTTAACAACTTTTAATGCCTTTTTGGCAGTGCTGTTACAGTGAGCTCTGGGGCTTAGATCTTTTGAAATGAGTACTCCAAGGTGCTTGACAGAGTGAGGGTCATCTTCGAGGTTGCAACCACCCAGTTTGTATTTAGTGTTATGATTTTTGTTGCCAATGTGTAAGACAGAGCAGTTGTCGGCTGAGATTTGAAGTTGCCAATTGCATCAGATTAATGCACTCTTACTACTAACATTGTTAAATCAAATTTCCAAATCACATTATTTCAACTGGATTTTGCCTGCTTTATACCATTTAATAATTGATTCAGCTCAATGGGCTTTGAACTCAACCAGAAATAATTCTAGAGGACAATAGTTGGGCATAACTTTTTAAAGAACTGAATCAAAACATCTCAAATGAGAAATATTTAGCAGATTAATAAAAATATCAAATTAAATTGAGAGGATAGAAAAGTAAGGAACTCATTGATCCTCAATAAACTTAGCCATAAAAGCTGGCTGGGTGACCTTGAACTAATTGCTTTCTCTCAACCCAACTTGCTTCACAGGGTTGTTGTTGTGGGGAAAATAGGAGGAGGAAGAAATGTTAAATATGTTCTCCACCTTGGATTATTTGTAAAAATAATAACAGTGGGGTATAAGTAATTTTTTTAAAACTGTTTGTTAGACTGCCACCATTTATTACCTAGCCCATGACCCTTTTACATAGAGATTCCAAGTCTATCTAGCTGAAACATTTCTTGTTTCCCTCTGAAATAACTCATTTTTCACATCAAAAATGGTGGTAGCAGTCCATTTGAAGTCATTAAGACAGCATTTCTCTTCACATGCTAAAATTACTGTTATGAAGAAAGAAAGCTGCAAGCTTAACACATTCCATGCATTGAAGAATAAATACATATATAGTGTATTTATCTGACTTTATACAGTTAAATCATAATTGCAGGATTTAAAAAGATAGCATTTCCATTGGGTTTTGTGTCTGTGGATATCTTTGTGCATGGAAGGATTTAATCCATTCTGCTTCAGGTTTAAGAAAAGAGGCATCTTCTTATTTTATTTTGTTCATATGTGTGTAAAACAAAACTCTGCATTTGGGTGATATAGCTTGAATCTTGTTCATAGATCAACACTATCTTTGTGGTCCTTGGCTGTTTTGATTTGGAAATCTTGCCCTAATTTATATCAGAACTGGTCAGCAGTATATGCTACCTGCTGTTTTTCCTTTGTGGATTTTTTTTATATAAATCAGCAAAGTATTAGTTCAGCTTTATCAGTCTTTGTGTGTATTTCCTTTTCCCTACTGAACAAACAAGATTGAAAACTGCTGTGTCAGTCATCTTCACAGTCAGTGGTGAGGTGAAGATGGTACATAGGAGGGTGTATGCACGGGGAAAGGAGAGACTATAATAAAGAAAACTGCTCCAGGTCAAGGTCAAAAAGGATGAGATAGTATCAGCCTATGCCACAATACAATACAAGGCAAGGTTCAGAGGATTCTAATCTTAAAATCAGTTTGCAAGAAGATTACTACCTACTGCTTAGCAGAGATAGTCTTACAAAATTCCCAGGGGAAGGAATTTGCTAAAGGCTGACAAGCTCTTAATTTTCTAAAATAGCCTTACTTTCAGGAAATGACAAAATGAGAAATTGCTCCTTTATGTAACCAGCAGCACACTGAAGAAGAGAGACGAACATTGCAGAAGAACACACAACTGGCCTTTATTAGATAAAGTGTCCTCTGAGTCAAGTTCAAATCCTGATGACTACATGAACATAACCAGGCTGTATTTTTCAGCAACAATACAGAAGTAATTTGTCATTGCCTTCTTCCTGGATTCCCCTCCCCTAATTTCTCAATCTAATCTACAGGCCTGGAAGAGTCTAGTAATCTTCTATTCAGTTACAAGGACTGTAGTCCCCAACTCATCCTATGACCACAAGGAGGACCAGAATTTTCATTGTTAAACAAGGCAGTTTTTAAGTGAGTCATGCCCAATTTTATAACCTTTATTGCTATGATTGTTAAATGAATCATCTGATCATTTAAAGAATCTGGCTTTCCCAGTGATTTAGCTTGTGGGAAATAGACTAGGGAAGTCACAAATGGTGATCACATGAGATACTACAGCTATTGTAAATACATGGTTCCAGGTGCACAAATTTTGATCGCATTACTATGGGAGTGCTACAACAGTTGTAAGTGCAAGGACTGGATGTAAGTAATTTTTTTTCAGTACTGTTGTAACTTCAAACAACTAAATGAATGGTTATAAACTGAGGACTAACTGTACTATCAGACATCTATGGAGATCCGGGTCATGGTTGTCCCAAAGGTGCTTTTTTCAAGAGGCAACTGGACTTTCTGGTTTAATTTGGAAGTTTCGCTTCTCATCCAAGAAGCTTCTTCAGCTCAGAGCTGAAGAACCTTCTTGGATGAGAAGCAAAATGTCTGCAAAGAAAAATCAGAAAGTCCAGTTGCCTCTTGAAAAAGCACATTTGTCCTATCAGATCTAATACTTAGCTTTCTAAGATTAGTCAAAGCAAATTGTGCACTGCCATCTAACTGGAATATTATTACTCTCTGCTCTCTTCAAAAATATGCATTTTTTACTATTAACCCCCATCAGAAAATAAAAAAGAGTTTAGTAAGCTTCTTATAGCAGGCTGTAGGTCTCTTGCCCTTCTCCAGGATATGAATGTGTGAATGTCCTACCTTTCCATGGAAAGCAATTTCCAGTATCCACAATAAACAAAAATCAGTGGAACAATTCTCAGAGACCTGACAGTGGAGATTAAAAGAGCAGCCTCTAGCACATTTACAATATTCACACCACACTAATCATTAGGAGTCTATGAGGTAGATTCATTTGTTTTCTCAAGGAGCTTCGTTCCTTTGCAGATGATCCTGGACGTGACAATATTTGCTTTAACATCATCTTGAAGCCTCATCTAGCAACTCCATTAGTGGGAAGGGGTTTTTACACAGCCTTGCTTCAATTTTAGAAAACAGTGTTGGGAAAGGAAACATTGCTTGACAGGAAAGGATGCTTTGCTTCTTTTGAGTAAAGAACTTCTAAGAAACTTTGTCCACATCATTGCCCACACTAAAAAAATATATCATGCAAAGTCAATATGCAAATAAGTTCACTATTGTGTGTTTCCAGATCAAAGTTCTATAGCATTTGCATAGTATTATGAGCTGTGGTGGCATAGTGGTTAGAGTGCAGGCTACTTCTGCTGACTGCCGGCTGCCTGCAATTTGGCAGTTTGAATCTCACCAGGCTCAAGGTTGACTCAGCCTTACATCCTTCTGAGGTGGGTAAAATGAGGACCCAAAATTTGGGGTGGCAAGAGGCTGACTCTGTACACCGCTTAGAGAGGGCTGTAAAGCACTGTGAAGCAGTATGTAAGTCTAAGTCATATAGCTATTGCTATTATACAACTATCAAATGCCAGTGATATAAAAGCTGTCCATATTATTGGTATTTAGTCCCAAAGGTGCTTTTTCAGGAGGTAACTGGACTTCCTTGTTTTGCTTTGAAGACATTTCACTTCTCATCCAAAAAGTTTCTTCAATTCTGACTGGATGATGGGGAATAGAAGGATAGAATAACATAGAATAAACAGATAAATCTCCAAGAGGCCTTAATGACTCTCTAAAAGAATAAAAATACCCATCTGTGTGCAAGGAATATAAATCCTTCCATTTCCCACCATCCAGTCAGAGCTGAAGAAGCTTCTTGGATGGGAAGCAAAACATCTTCAAGGAAAAACAAGAAAGTCCAATTGCCTCTTGAAATTGCCTCTTTGGGACCAGTGGTAGGATTCAAAAAAATTTACTACTGGTTCTGTGGGCATGGCTTGGTGGGTGTGGCATGGCTTGGTGGATGTAGCAGGGGAAGGTTACTGCAAAATCTCAATTCCCACCCCACTCCAGGGGGAAGGTTACTGCAAAATCCCATTCCCCCCCTCCACTAACTTGCTTTCCAGCTCCGTTCTCCTGTGCAGGGCAACAAAAGAAGACCCAGCTGATCATCTGAGACTCAGGAGGCAGAGAATAGTTGGGGTGGGGCCAGTCAGAGGTGGTATTTGCCAGTCCTCTGGACTACTCAAAATTTCCGCTATCAGAACTGGACAGAACCTGCTGAATACCACCTCTGTTTGGGACTGAGAATCTCCATAGACATATTAGTATTTAGCCACCATAACACTGAAAGATAAACTAAATCATTACTAAAGAAATTACTTTAACCAAGTTTTCATATCAACCACAGGCAGCAAACTCTTCTATTATCCCATTCAGGCATGCATTGGACATAGGCTTTTTTTTCAACAAAGCCGTTCTCTTCAATTTGTAGTCTGTACTTACAAGTGGGATTTAGTTAATTACAAAAAACAAACCAAATTCCAATCTGTTTACTCAATCTGCCTTTAAATGTATTGTAATGCAGTATTTTAAAGGAAAAATGAATATAATGACAACAAATCTATTGAGATGGGTTGGGAAGAGGGCACAAGTTAGGAACAATTGCTCTGTTTATTAAACATTAAGATAAATACAAATTGTATCCATGGGGATAGGAATGAATTACTTTTGTTTTGTGGTCATGGTCTATAAAACAACAAAGTAAGCACCAGAAATGACAGTCATTGAAAATTACTAACCATCTGTGGGTGGAATTTACCCACAATATAACAGATTTTGCAACATTTATGGAAATAACATTATCTTTATTGTCTACTAAATAGTGCAAATAAAACGTAGCAAGATCTTGAATATTCTGATTAAAGAGGACTGATCAACTGAAGGTACTACTGATCAACTGCCAGTACTACTCCCTGTAGTACTGGCAACAAGGGAGAACATGGGCTATGTTTTCTATGGCAGTCACAACATGTCAGTCCTTTGAGGTAGTCCAGGAAAGAAGCTAAAATTATGAGTTATTAACATGACCTTTACTATAAACTTGCAGTAACAAAATCTTGAAAGCCTTAAAACACTTCTCCCCTCCCCTATCTTTACTTTCCAGAAAACTAGTGAGTATCTGTTCTGAGATGCTTTCTCCGCTGCTATTCTTCTGTGAACTGAGATATATCTGGTCTATTATCTAGGCCAGGCAACATTAAGACTTGTGGACTTCAACACCAGAATTCCCCAGACCTGCATGAAATCTTGCCAAACTAATATAGTTACTTGCATCTTTAATAATATACACTGAGAATCAATGAGATGTTTTAAGTGTCTTCCACCCAACTAAATGCTTTCTCCCAACCATGTGCTGTTATTGCTTTGACAAGAGGAAAAAGGACAATATGAGATAAATCATATTGTTTTATGATAACATAGTGAGAGTGGGAAAAACATACAAACCTTAACATCTGTTTAAGAAATCTCTTCAAGAAGAGATGACATTTACTGAAAATAAATGTCTTTTTGTCCTAAGAGGTGCATTCTGCTGGATCCAACCCTAGCAGAAACCTGGTCTGAAATCTGAAAATTGATTATTTACATATATTATCAATGGGGCAAAGAGCATTTTCACACTGACATTTTGTTTTTGAAATCTTTTGTTTTTAGGTTAGTTCAGTTTGATCTAGTTCCATCAACAAGATATCAGGAAATACCATGGCAATTCAATTTCCTTAGGGTAGTTATGCATAAACAAAACATGTTTCAGCATCATCTATCTTTTCTTCATCTGTTCCAAGAACAGCACAGTAAACATGCACAGATCAGCACATTTTCTCCTCCTTTAAAATGCAAAGCAGACAATAGCTTTTGTTATTGCTGTCAAGATCTTTACTTTTGTTCTTCACAGAAAACAAGACAAGTTCGGTTTTGCCAATAATAGTGACAACATTATCACATTAGGACCAGAAATATTAGCATTTCTGTGACTATTCTAAGAATATTTTATTTCAGCAGCAATAAGGTCTTTTTAGCCTGAACATCATGACATAGATACATTCTTAGCATGCAGAAACTGAATTCATTCTGGTTCTAGTTAAAGAGAAACTCAAAACAAAACAAAGCAGGATTTTTTTAAAAAAAGCAAATCAAAGACACAGCTCCACTATCACAGTCAAAAGATGATTCCAATGGTGTTCTTACCCAGAGCAATGGAGTGTCATCAGCTGTCTAAAGATACCAGCTGTTAAACCAGATCTAAAAAGAATATTATCCACAACCAAATGTGAGTTGACAAGATTATTTAATGTAATTGGAGCAATGGGTTGAAACTAAACCCCAGCAAGACCGAGTGGCTCTGGGTTTGGGGTTCATTAGCTAAGGGAGAATCTTTGGTCCTGGATGGGGTGGCACTACCCCAAATAGACCCTGTGCATAATCTGGGGGTTCTCCTGGATTCATGACTCCTGCTCGAAGAGCAAGTGATGGTCACGGCCAGGAGGGTCTTTGCACAACTGCGGGTTGTGCACCAGTTATACCCTTTCCTGGACCAATGGTCCCTACTCACAATCACTCATGCCCTAATCACTTCCCATCTTGACTATTGTAACATGCTCTATATGGGGCTGCCCTTGAAGAGCATCCGGAGGCTTCGGTTTTGTGCAGATCCTGGTGTGCATATGTATCACCTCTCCTGCGGGAGCTTCAATGGCTGTCAATTTTCTTCCAGGTGCAATTCAAGGTGCTGGTTGTGACCTTTAAAGCCCTTCATGGCTTGGGACCAGGTTATCTGAGGGACCATATCTTGCCAGTCACATCTACCTGACCCATCAGAACCAGGAGGCAGGGAATGTTGTGGGTCCCATCCTTGAGGAAGATACACAGGGGTGGGATTCTACCAATTTGCACCTATTCGCTAGAACTGGTTGTTAACATTCTAAGCAGTTCGGAGAACCGGTTGTTAGAAGAAATTACTGGCCTAATCCTGTAAGGAAGGCAGGAAGGAAACATTCTGGTGTTGCTTACAGAAACTGCCTCTCCGTTAACCCTTATTACATTCTTGGCAGGACTAGACTTCCTGTCTCAGGAACTTCTCTGGAGTTTTTTTCCCCTCCTTTGCTGGTACTTTGCTTGTGTGGAATGACCATTCAAAGTTACAATGGCACTGAAAAAAAGTGACTTATGACCATTTTTCACACTTACAACTGTTGCAGCATCCCCACAGTCATGATAGGCCAGGTGAGGAGATGCATGCCTCGATGTGAGTGATATTGAGTTGGCCATGCCCAGCCAATAACATGACCACCAAGCCATGCCCACCAACTAAGCCACGCCCTCTGAACTGGTTGTTAAAAAATTTGAATCCCACCCCTGAAGATACACCTGGTGGGACCCAGAAGAAGGGCTTTCTCTGTGGTGGCTCCCTCCTTTTGGAACATCATTCTCCCAGAGATTAGACTGGCCCCCACTCTGATTCTCTTCTGGAAGGCATTGAAGACCTGGTTCTGCCAGCAGGCCTGGGGAACCCAGAGCGGGATGGAGCCCATTAAATGGCTCGTGTGATCTGCTGTTGCTGGGGGGAGATGTGGAGGGTGATTTTACTATATTAATTTATTTGATTTTATGAGTTTTATTGTTTTTAAATTGTGGTTTTATATGTTGTAAGCTGCCTTGAGTCGCCATGATGAATAGGCGGCAAAACAAATCTAATAAATAAACTGAATTGAACTGGCATTCTTCAGTCTCAAGAGACTACAGTATCATGCTATGAAACCGGTAACTGCCGCTTCCCATGTTGTTGTTTCAATGCTGTATGCAAAGCTGGAGTGTCGTCTCCAGAGCACGAGGCCTGGATAATTTAATATGGAGGATAAACTGTTACCCAAGCAGCAGATACTCCCTCTCTACATCACTGAAATAATGGAATGGCAGAGCCGATACGATGAGTTCCAGCTGCATCGCAGGAGTTACCAGAATGTGATTGTACACAGTCACGAACTGCTTCCGGGACTCCGGCTCTGGATTTTGCCTCGAGGTTGACTCCTGAAGCCTTTTCCAATAATAGATATAGCCACAAGGCAGTGGAGGTTTGAAATCAGAGTTTCTCTTCTCCTAGAAGATGGTTCTACCGTTTTATCTGCCATTGGGCATAAAGCCCTTTTTTCGCCTTCAAAACTGTTGACCATCTTCTCCTGTAACCCTGGGAAGGGGCCCTTGAAAGATGCTACCAGACAGACCAGCTGGACCAAGATTTTTCAAGGAAGTATTACTCCTCTGGCATTCCTCCTCACTCCAAGACTCCCAGCTCAGCTCCATTTGCAGGGTCCATTATCTTCCAATTTATTTATTCCAATAAATAAATAAATAAATAATACTATACAATAGCATTCTGTATTTTGTTATTATTAGTTGCAAAGTTGTGTCCGACCCATCACAACCCCATGGACAATGTTCCTCCAGGACTTTCTGTCCTCTAACCAACTTCTGGAGTCTTTTTAAGCTCACGCCTACTACTTCAGTGTCTCCATCCAGCCACCTCATTCTCTTTCGACCCCTTCTTCTTTTGCCCTCAATCGTTCCCAGCATTAGGCTCTTCTCCAGTGAGTCCTTCCTTCTCATTAGGTGGCCAAAGTATTTGAGTTTCATCTTCAGGATCTGGCCTTCTAAAGAGTACTCAGGGCTGATCTCCTCTAGGACTGACCAGTTTGATCACCTTGTAGTCCAAGGGACTCACAGGAGTCTTCTGCAGCACCAGAGTTCAAAGGCCCCAATTCTTTGGCACTCAGCCTTCCTTATGGTCCAACTTTCACAGCCATATATTGCAACTGGGAAAACCATAGCCTTGACTATACACACTTTTGTTGGCAGGGTGATGTCTCTGCTTTTTAGTATGCTGTCCAGATTTGCCATAGCTTTCCTCCCCAGGAAATTTCTTGGCTGCAGTGATCTTGGAGCCCAGGAAAATAAAATCTGTCACTACCTCCATTTCTTCCCCATCTATTTGCCAGGAATTGAGAGGGCCGGATGCCATGATCTTAATTTTCTTAATGTTGACTTTCAAGCCCACTTTTTCATTCTCCTTCTTCACCTGCATCAAGAAGCTCTTTAGTTTCTCTTCACTTTCTGCCATTAGAGTGGTGTCATCTACATATCTGAGGTTGTTGATATTTCTCCCGGCAATCTTAATTCCAATTTGTGATTCATCTAGCCCTACCTTTCTCATGAAGTGCTCTGCATATAAGTTAAATAGGCAGGGTGACAGTATACAGCCTTTTCAGACTCCTTTCCTAATTTTGAACCAATCAGTGGTTCCATGTCCAGTTCTCACTGTTGCTTCTTGACCCACATATAGGTTTCTCAAGAGACAAATAGGATGGTCTGGTACTCCCATCTCTTTATAGCATTCTGAATAGCTTCAGTTTAAAAACTTGGCTTGAAAGGGATTTAAATTATCTATTTGTTTGTTCATTTCTTTGTATCCCACTTTATGATTTTTACAAATAAGGTGGAAAACATATCTAATATCCCTTTCTCCTCCTATTTTCCCCACAACAGCAACCTGTCTCCTAATTTCTAGCCTGGAGCCTTAACTATTAGACCAACCTGGCTCTTTTAAATATGACTTTTAAAAGATTCATTGATTTAGAAGAGCTAAACTGATTTTGCTACATAGATTAGTAAAATAAATTGTTGATTTCCTAAATCAATTCAAAAGTATGGTTACTCTGAATTGGGTCATAATCACTTTCTGTTTCCTTACTGATTAAAAGTCAAATTTTTAAACAGTGATTTGCATATTTCAAAAGTACACAACTGAGACCCTGAGATCTGTAATACCACTCAAATAATTATTGCTGAACTGTAATGCTCCATGTGGCAAATAGCTAATGTTAAAAATATATGGAAAAATCATATGAAATAATTTGATTTAAATTTAAAATGAAGGGAGAGTGCCATATTCTCTCAACAAGTGGAAATACATTTTCAGTGTAAGAAAGGAAGGTGGTTTGAAAAAACTCAATTGTCTTGGAGAAGGGCACTTGATATCAAAATATAGATCATAATTTATAGAAGTGTGATATTTTAATTGCAAAATGTCTTGTAGCAATAATTGTCAAAGCATAGCTACAGGGTAGCACTTCTTTGCAGAGAAACAAACAAAATGATTTTATCAATGAAAACTCATTAAAATCAGACATTTATATTATAATAGACAGCACAGATTTCTATTTTTAAAGAAATTTGCATAGACACAGCTTAATGCAATTTAATTATGCCATTGTATAGGATATAAAAGACAGCTTTCTTGATGTAAATTATTGTTCTATAAAGTAATCCATGTTAAAACTCTCAGACAGTTAGTTATGAAATCTCTACTTTAATATTTATAGATGGGAAACCATGGTGCATAATTTCCATCCCTTAATTTAAAAAAGATAGAATTCAAAAATTTGTTCCTCACTTCTATAGAAAGAATACATGCAATTCATTTTATTCATCTTGAATTTATAGTTCTCTCTCTGATTTTACAAATGTTTTCCAGTTTTATGTGTAAAGATATGCAGAAATACCATAAATGGTATAAAGGAACTAAAACACAGGTGTACTTTAGAAGACATTATATACGGGAGTCTCTGTGGTTAAATTGGGAGAAGATTAAAAGACAATGTTATTTGAAAATCCCAGTCTGGCTATCGACTATTGAAGCATTTTCTTATTCTATAATATACAAAAAGGAACAAACAGTTAGATATGGTGAAATATTGAATGAAAAGGGTGAACTTAAATCTATACAAAAACTAGAGGAACAAGGTATAAAGATGAATTGGTTTTCATATGCGCAAATACATTCAAGGTATGATAAAGATTCTAAAACAGAAGGTTTCTATGATAAACTGACTGATTTAGATAAGATTTTGACAAGTACTGATGAAAAGGTGATTAAAAAATTGTATGGATATTTATTAGAAATTAAACTAGAAGAAGAACAAATTAAAGAAACTATGATTGCTTGGGGGAAGAATTTTGGATATGGGATTGATCTAGAGAAATGGCAAAAATTGTGGTCTCAAAATGATAAAATGACAATGTCAACAGCATATAAAGAAAATTTGTATAAGATGTTTTACAGGTGGCACTTTCCCCCGAAAAGAATAGCAAGAATGTTCAAGAATAAATCCGAAAAATGTTGGAAATGTCATCAGATACCTGGCTCATATTACCATATGTGGTGGACTTGTGCAGATGCTAAAAAATATTGGACTAAAATCCACACGTGGTTGGAAAAAATGACAAAAAAGCATATAGATTTGAAACCAGAAATATTTTTATTGGGAATTTTACCTGAAATATATAGTAAAGACTTGAAATACCTGATTGTAAATGTATTAACAGCGGCTAGGATTGTATTTGCTAAAAACTGGAAAAATGAGAAAATACTATCACAGGAGGAAATCATTAAGAAAATATTGGAATGTGCTGAAATGAGTAGATTGACATTTGAAATTAGAGAACAAGATGATAAACAATTTTATAAAATTTGGGATCTATTCTATCAATGGTTAGACAATAAAATATAGTTAATGAAATATGTAGACTTTTAGAAAATAATAAATATATAAAGATGTATTCTTTTCTAATTATATCTACAAAATGATTCTAAGATAGATCAGGGACGATGATACAAATTGTTATAAAACAAATTAAGTAAAATATGATCATTTTGGAAAACATGAATGAATAAAAGTATTGTCAAATGATTGATTAATAATGATATTAATGTATTTAATATATTGATTGAAAATACGAGATTATGTACAATGTAATTATAATTGAAGACTATGAAATGGAAGCACAAAACAATTTGTAAACCAACCGGCACACTGTATGTACATATATGGAAGATGATTTGATGTTTTTATGTTTTGTTTGTTTATGTTTGTTTTAAAAACCAATAAAAATTTTAAAAAAATTTAAAAAAAAAAAAAGAAATACCATAAATGAACCAATCAAACAGATTAAATAAAAATAAAAATATGTAAACTTTGAGTGTGGAAGCATCCGGATAATGTTTATAAATATCTTATGTTGATGCAGAACAGAACATAAGAGTAAATGTTTGTATTTGACCACCACATTCTGGAATTTTATCCATTATATGAATGGGCCCATAATGAAGTCGCTCTACCATTTAGAATGTCCTATATTTGACATTTCATATAGATAATATATAACCTCTTAGAATAATCCAATGAAATGGGCTTCCTTTCAATGGAATTTGACTTTATCTTAAAACTACAAAAATAAATGTGACACTCAGTATTGAAACTCAGCACTTATCATGCAGACAAAGTGGAAATTAATTTAAAACCAATTTAAAACTCAATATTGGACCAACAGAACACGCAACTTCCCCTTAATTGTTGCTTCAATTATTTTCTGTAGCAATTTTTGAAATGTTTATTTTATTTTATTTTTTAAATTGCTTCTTCTTTTAGATTGTCTGAGAAGTAGAATTCAAGAGGCATTGCTACCACCTTCAGTGATGTTTTAGGAGAAAACATCTTAGCGCAGCCTTTAAATTATATGAATCAAACTGAAACACATGGCATTTTGTTTCAC
Organism: Notechis scutatus; assembly: GCF_049901735.1. Taxonomy (NCBI): domain Eukaryota; kingdom Metazoa; phylum Chordata; class Lepidosauria; order Squamata; family Elapidae; genus Notechis; species Notechis scutatus. Next base: position 10,367,483 of record NC_142015.1, read on the forward strand.
ATCTAGAATACTTAAAATAATGGATTTGGGTCACAGTTCAGATGTAATAAATTTCTCATCTGTCTTTAATACTGTGCTGAGTATCCAAAAGGTTGCATGTGAAAAGATGAACCATATGGTTTTCAATTTTTTTAAAAAAAAAATCATACTAGGGGTTATTTTCTTGCTGTTATCATCATAATATTCTACTAATTAAAAACATTTGTTTAATAGTAAAGATTTTTATTTATTTAATTTCTCTGGCCATCCATCTCAATCAAATGGTGCAACTCACCATCAACCAGGGATCAGAATTGCTAGGGTTGGGTTGGGTTGGCTTGGGTTTCCTGGAGCAAGGAAAGCCTTTTTCAAACACTGTTTGACAAAACCCATGCCAAATAGCTGGTGAAAAATTTAGTTCTAATAAGGATTTCAGAACCGAGGATACGTATTTTGGTTTAGGCCCTTTGAAAAATTCATTATATTGACAGATATTTGTGCTTCAGTTTGAGATGCAGACAACACAGACTCATCCCCAACAGCCTGCTCCTGTGTTCAACAGTAAAGAAACACAGGGCATAAAAACAACCTTCAAGCTCCACAACACAGTCCTTTCAGCAGTTCCAAGAAGTCTCCACACCCATTCGCACTACTCAGATGACCCTGAGCACACAGACAAACCTCCAAGTGGTCTCAATGTCTCTCTAAAAGAATCAAATGACCAGCTGTCTACAAGGAGTATAAATCTTTCTATTTCCCACCATCCAGTCAGAGCTGAAGAAGCTTCTTGGATGAGAAGCGAAACACCTCCAAAGAAAAATCAAAAAGTCTAGTTGCCTCTTGAAAAAGTACCTTTGGGGCAACCATGACCTGGATGACTGAGAATCTCCATAGACATATTGACAGAGACTGCATTTTTAGCTGCACGGTGCCAACCAAAGAAAGCATTCAAAAATGAAAGGCAGGCATCTAATCTTTACTGGCAGAAGCATAGAGAAAGATGACCTGAAAGGTCTTTTACATTAATTTCATTGCATTTCCCATTTAAGTAAGTGCAGTGAATTAAAAGGAAAAGCAGTTTCCGATGAGACAATATATTAATCAGTGATTCTAATTAATGCTCGACATAATGATTTTGATTAAGTGGCATCTTAGTACACATCTTTGAAGGACAAAAAATGTTTCCTTTAATGTTCTGAAGGGAGTTAATGATGAACGTTTTGGCTTAGATGGGGAAAACATTTTCTACACCTAATTTGCATAAATCATTAAATGTTCTTCCAATGTTGTCATGAAATAAGAAGTGGACAGGAAGTATTGTTGGATTGAGCATCCCTAAAGCCTAACCCAGATTATTAATCATAGGCATATATAGTACCTGGAAATGGGTCCCATAGTAAATCATGAGTTCTGTTTTTTAGTGTGCTATATGTACCATATTATACCATTCTTGATTTGACTTGAGTTGTCCATAAATACATTTTTTTCCTATAAGAGCACAAAGAATCTCTGCTATTGAAATCAGCTGACCACCCAGATTTACAGTATGTTGTTCAATTACTAAGTCACATCCAACTCTTTTCAACCTCATGGACCATAGGACACCAGACCCCCCAATCCTCTGACCTTTTTGTACTTCTTCATGGGGTATTCTTGGCAAGGATACTGGAATGAATTGCTGTTTCCTTCTCCAGTGAACCATGTTTTGTCAGAACTCTCCATTATGACCGGTCCATCTTGGGTGACCCTGCATGGTTTAGCTCACAGCCTTTTTGAGCTGTGCAAGCTGCTTCACCACAACAAGACAGTGATCCATGAAGGGAACATATATGGATTATTGAGTTTAAATTTTTGATGCAAGGAAATGAAAGTGGAGGAGGCAGAGAGCAGATGTTGGTTCTTCCTATTTGTCACTCCTGAATGGGGCTCTTCTTGCTTGTCCTGGAACACCACATATTCCCTGCTGAGAATTTGTTCTCAATTCCTGTCATGTAACTGATAACTAAACGATTAACCTTGCATGAAGTTTTGAAAAGCTCAGGATTGAGCATTCTAGGTATCATAGAAGAACCATTACTTTGAAATGAAACAAGCATTTCTCAAGCCTTTGATGGTCTTTGTATCATTTGGAGAAAATACAAGTGTCAAAGAAAAGAGCCAGGCAGAATGTTACATCTGAACTCTTTGATTCAAGCTATGAATATAGAACATTTCCATGTTTTTGTTTCACAATGCCCCTTCATGCCAGGCATCAGACACAAGATGCCTCTGCAAAATGAAACAGCAGAGCAATGCTTTGTGTAGCTCTTTAAGTAGCCTCCCTGTGAAATTATGCTTTTCTGATGTTCCAAACATCACAGAATCTTTTTCCACCTTAAAACATTTCTCAAAAGCATTTTCCTTCAATTACAGATTGAGAGTCCAACCTCAAGGAGTGTTGGTATTTTTAATAGGGCTTATTTCAAAGGAGGCATGCTTTGGGTTGCATAAAAATATCACTGATCTAAGTTGCGTTGATATCTGCTTTTCAGCTTTATTATCTGCATGCTAGGTCACTGCATTTAAACTTGGTGGCTGAAGATTTTTATTTTTATTTTTTTATTTTTTTGAGAAGAGTCTGCACTCAAACATGAGTGGGGTCATAAAAGTAAATGGCCCAAAGAATCAAATGGAACAAACAGAGAAAATGGGTATGTAGAAGAGCAGGCAGAACTGAGGGCAAAGTTAAATAAGTCATCAGCCTAGAGTTCTTACATTGCCACAAATGATCCAAGTCCAACCCCTCTTGAATTCCATTGAACCTTATCTGGCACCAATTTAGTAGTGAACTTCAGTTGACTACATTCTTGCATAATGGCTTGAATTAATTTTCTGTGCTGCAACTTAATGTATGGTCCTGATCCTTCGCACTTACTTGTCAGGGTACTTTTAACTGGAGATAAAATATGTCGTCTAAATTTGTTACACTTTTGCTCTGCATATAAAATAAAGCAAATATATTCAGCATTGTCTCCAAGTGAGGCAAAAAGAAAATTCTACAGTTTAATCTTATCCACACTAGCATATACAGCCAGAGACAGAGAGTTTTCATTTGGTGATTTCAGATAATTAGAACTATTTCCGAGCAATTGACTTGCCAAACTTCATTAGCAAGTCACACAACTGGATTTTGAAAGCAAAACTAGAGTTGGAGGTTCTAGGAGCAACATCAAGGCATAAAAATGACCTGATTACCATCAATATTTAAAATTTGTGCTTCAATATTTGACTTCAGAGCATACAAAAAAACCCAAATTATTTGAAATCAAATGCTTTAAGAAATCCTCAAATTATCAAGCCATCAGGGTCAGGAACAACTTCATAACAAATCAGACCAAGGGTTCATAATAAGTATCCATAGTTTTAGACAGGATTAATTCTTTCCTAGCCCTACTAGATTCTGGAGTTTTGACTAGGCTGCTCTCTAGACCAGACTTGCAATCATATCTTGATTTTATTTGACAAGTCAGTGGTGGGATTCAAATAATTTAACAACTGGTTCTCTGCCCTAATGATTTCTTCCAACAACCAATTCACCAAACTGCTCAGAAAATTAACAACCGGTCCTCCTGAACTGGTGCGAACTGGCTGAATCCCACCACTGCTTGTAGTTCCATCTGCAGGCCAATATAGTACAGTGTAGTGATTTCAAAAGGTCTTTCAACTGATACCCCTCCATTGTCTCCTGGAGTAGAATGAAAGCAGCCTGCATTGTTTCAGATTTTTACAGAATCTTTAAAAGCAGACTATTGTAAGATATCACTGACCTGTGACCAAAATGTTCCCTGATATAAAGATGCTATAATAATTGCCTTTTGGCATAGATGCATACATTCACATGTAATATTACATTCACATGTAATATTTATTTATTTCTAGGCATCACTCTGGGCTCTTGATAGAAGAACAATGTTGGCTTAGAAACCAATTCCTCAACCTTAAATCTGTTTCATAGGATTGTAAGGCTGTTCCATCTTGAAACGTGGTAAGAATACTTGTGAATATTAAAACATGGCCCCTGGAAATTATTCCAACAAATGTATCTAATGACTTAGTTATTAGTTTAGCTTAATGATATTTCATTTTTGGCTTAGCCTTTCAGGGTCGTGCTGACAATCTGTTTTTCTATATTCTTTATAGTATTTGCATTCCGATGTGGCCTTTTGCACCTGAAGAATTCAAAGGTAACAAAATGCCATCCAGGAATTGCTAAACTTGCTTGAACAGATGTTAAAATCAGCAGTCAAACATGCCCTCATTTTTCTCCTTTCACTCACTCTCCTAAAGGTCAGGTTAAAGTTTTATTTTAAAAAAATGATGATGTTGAATTACATGTTTGCCTCTAGAAGATGACTATCTAATGGGATATAAGCATGTTTTCTAATATGCAAAGGATTTAACTTCAGTGCCCAACCATTTACTATTTTCCCTTTCTAGTTTCTATTCCAATGGGAGTGAAAGAGGATCTTGACTGGTAATAAAGAATTCAAGAACATGAGTTTTCAATTGGACATTATCTGTGAATATATATTACAGATTTAACCCACCTTCCTGATTCAGTGATACCAGCTAGTATCTGGGGGAGAAAACAACCCAGCAACCTTCAAGTCTTTTTCTTCCTTTCATTGTAACAAGGATGATATTTGTAAACAGCACTACAATTCAAGCATTTGAAGCTGATTTACAAATATGAAATATTTATAGGCTAATGTGTAGCAACTGTACTTTCTCCTTTTCCATTTCCTTTTGTAACCTAGTGGTAATAATATAATTTAAATACATCCTAATTATAGTTGTCTCTCTATATGTATGAGTAGACCCATAGAATGGATTTTTCCATGTTCTGATCCAACTCCTTATTTGGCACAGGAATTAAGCTAACCTTGGCAAGTGACATACTGTACTATAAATTGGGATGAGCCACCTTGGCAACTTTAAGACTCATGGACTTCAACTCCCAGAATTCTGTAGTCAGCCTGAAATTCTGGGAGTTGAAGGTCATAGGTCTTAAAGTTGCCAAGGTTGGACATGCCTACTTTAAATGATTGTTTGTGCTGTCATAATGTTTGAAAGTGGGTATGTGTGTGGGTGGTTATTTAATCTGGCCTTACATAACACACACAATCATGCACATGTTTCAAGGACCAGAATATATAATTGTCACCAGTCTGCAACCGAATCAGTCTGCTGCTAGAATGGCAGTCATCAGTGAAATTAATCCACTGTGTGTTCTTCTCATTGGTTCCCATTTGTTTCCTGGAATTCTCTTGTACTTTGGAAGTATAAGAAATTATTTAAGTGTCAGATCCGTGTATCTGTCATTTCTTCAGTGGAAGAAGAAAGGGGGGGGGGCTGATAAAGAAATCCTTTCTTGATGTAACCTGAATATATTTAATCTTATATCGAATTTGTATAACCCACACATGATACGATGAAGGGAGAAAAGCCAGATGGCCAGAACTATCACCTCTGAGAGGCACAACCAGGAGATGAGAAGGTCATAAAAATTCCACAGTGAGATTGTACTTTGGGAATCTCTTGAATAGTTTGTTCTAACAAGAGGGGTGGGGAGGAATTAACATTTATTTATTTATGTATTTATTTATTTATTTATTTATTTGATTTGCCAATTGTTTACAAGATAATAAGTATAAGTGTATACATAGTTGTGAATACATGAAATGGGTACATATAAGAAAAATAAAAGAAGAATAAGAGAAACAATAGGACAGGGACGGTAGGCACGTTGGTGCGCTTATGCACGCCCCTACAGACCTCTTAGGAAAGGGGTGAGGTCAATAGTAGACAGTCTAAGGTTAAAGTTTTTGGGGTTTGGGGAAGAAACTACAGAGTCGGGTAGAGTATTCCAGACATTGACCACTCTATTGCTGAAGTCGTATTTCCTGCAATCAAGTTTGGTGCGGTTAACTTTGAGTTTGTATCTATTGTGTGCTCTTGTGTTGTTATGGTTGAAGCTGAAGTATTCATTGACAGGTAGGACATTGCAATGTATGATTTTATATACCATGCTTAAATCAGACCGAAGACGGCGTAATTCAAGGTTTTCTAGTTCTAGAATTTCAAGTCTGGTGGCATAAGGTATTCTACAACGAGTAGAGGAGTGGAGAACTCTTCTTGTGAAATATTTCTGGACTTTCTCAATTGTGCTAATATCAGATACGTAATGTGGGTTCCAGACTGATGAACTGTATTCGAGTATTGGTCTAGCAAATGTTTTGTGTGCTCTGGTTAGTAGTGTGATATTACCAGAGAAAAAGCTACGTAGGATTAGGTTAACAACTCTTAATGCCTTTTTGGCTATGTAGTTGCAGTGGGCTCTAGCACTTAGATCATTAGAGGTAAGTATTCCAAGGTCCTTTACAGAGCTTGGGTCATCAACAAGATCTTGACTATTCAGTTTGTATTTTATTTTCTGATTTTTTTGCCAATATGTAAGACAGAGCATTTATTTGTTGAGATTTGAAGTTGCCATTTGTTTGACCATTCTGATACATAGTCAAGATCTTTTTGTAGGGTAGCAGTATTGTCTGTGGTATTGAACAGCTTTACATCATCAGCGAAAAGAACGCAATTGCTCTTAATATGATCACAGAGGTCATTTATGTAGAGTATGAAGAGAGTTGGTCCTAGAACACTGCCTTGGGGACACCACTATTGACAGGTACAGAATTTGATAGGACACTCCCAATTTTGACCATTTGAACATACTGGCTTTTGTTTCACTAAATACACATCGAGATAAGGGGAGGGGTTCTAAACTCCCTTATGTATCCCTGTATGCCTGAGAGACCTCAGACGCTGCTTTGAACTCCTACAGGAATTGTCTCATCTCAATAAAGAATTCCTTTGTGATACGTTTGGATACGTTTTCAGAAGTTCATTCTAGTTGAGTGAATGGGAAAAGTTCTGTAGCCTGACATTAAGGGTGAGACAAGCTTGTCGGGTAGCTGAAGTCCACTAACATAAACATTTTATATAAGTTGATTTAATATTTCAAATAATTGAAATCCTGATAGACCACTATTACTGAAAGCATAAAAGCAACAATTGTGTAATATATTTACAAATAATTTGCTCAAGAAAGAGATGAGAATCAAACTATATAACTACATCCTCTAAGTTTATTGAAGGCACTTACATTCATGCCAACTGCCAAATATTGTATACATTTACTGTATCCTAAGAATTAGCGGTTATTGTACAGCTTTTCTGGAATATAGGGATTTTGCAGTATTCGCCTTTCCTAATTTTGGGCAGAATCCTCAATAGCTTCTCTGCTTACTTCTGGCCTGAGATGAAATTTATTGGCATGGTCCCTTCTACAGCTCATAATATGAGGCAGCTTTCCATTCTCATTATAGTGACTGATTCAGGAAGTTTCCTGCATCAGATCTGATCATACATTAGATCAGTTCTGCTAGAGTAAGCATTTAGAAGTAGATACAAAACCCACATCTGTCATTTCTTTTTCTTTTTTTAGTCATTTTACAAATTCCAGCTCTTATTTTCCTGTCCCACAAGTTTTTTTTCTTTTCTTACAAAAATAAAATTAAAATCCATCTTGAAACTCATTGAATGGTTTTAATTACTTCGACTCACCTATTCCATAGTAGTGTATTCTACTAAAAATACAAAAAGGAACCAAGGAATGCTATGTATACTTTCTGTTCATGGATACAAAGTAGAACATTGCTGTAACAATACAAAGATTTTATATTTAAATTATTGCATATACTTTGGGGGGAGCAAGAAGATTTTTTCCTATGCCAGAGATCTAGGATAAATTATACTCTTCAAGGATGATTTTTTTAAAAATCCAGGAAAAATATTTTGAAAGGTTTGTATAAAAGTAAGAAACAGAGTTACTAATCTTCTGGTCAAAACATAACTGTGAATATAACTAATAATATTATTCTTTTTTGCTATTCCTGTAGTGTTCTTTATTACCAGCAAATTTCTGATAAAGCATCCACATATGGCAAAACAGGAGGTTTTTAAAAAATGTATAAAGCTGCTTAAAAGATAATGTAAGCAGGCTTCTACTTCTTCCCTGTATGGGATATCTTAATCCAGCAGAATACATTCAGAAGAGAACAGGGAAAAGTGAGGAAAAGATCTGCTCTTCTACCAAATTCTATTCTGCAGCAGCCATTTGGCACTGAATTAATTCCATATTCTCCAAGTCTCTTGCAGAATATTTATTCTTTCCTTCCTGACTGTGCTAAGACTTTGCAATTTGCATGCAAATTACCAGTGTATAGCAAGAAATCAAGCTGGTGAGGCAGGAACCTGTTGTATCAAGGCTAGAACAATTGTACAAAGCTAACAAAGGTCAGGTATATCAAGATCCTTAAGGTCAGATGCATCAAAGTCAGGTGCATCAAGATCACTAAAATCAGTGCAACAAGATTAGGTGTATCAAGACCAGTTAAATCAAGATAATCAAGAGAATAACCAAGTATCTGTTAACTTAGAAAAATGGGGAGGAAAAAAACCCCATACTATTTAAACTATAGGGATAAACCCATAAAACAAAGACTTATTTGCGTTGCAGGAGGCAAACTTTGATTCTTTATTATTATAAAATATCTAATCTAATTGTACTATATTTCATGAGTAAACGTAAATGAGAATTTTAGTGGCAAGGAAGCTGTGAAATACTTCCGAGCTCTGTAATGCAAGGTAACTTTTAACAGAATAACAGAGTTGAAAGAGACCTTGGAGATCTTCTAGTCCAATCCCCTGCTCAAGCTGGAAACCTTATAACATTTCAAACAAATGGTTGTCCAATCTCTTCTTTAAAATCTCCAGTTTTGGAGCATCCACAATTTCTGGAGGCAAGTCCTTCCACTGATTAATTGTTCTGTCAGGAAATTTCTCCTTAGTTCAAGGTTGCTTCTCTCCTTGATTAGTTTCCATCCATTGCTTCCTGTCCTGCATTGAGATGCTTTGGAGAATAGTTTGCCCCCCTATTCTTTGTGGAAGCACCTGCCATCGTGTCACCCCAGTCCTTCTTTTCATTAAGCTAGACATACCCAATTCTTGCAACTGTTCCTCACATGTTTTATCCAATCCCCTAATCATCTTGTTGCTTTTCTCTTCACTCTTTTTGGAGTCTCAACATCTTTTTTATATTTTTAAGGAAGTCCCAAAGTGAGAATCTCTTCACTGAAGATGAGTTTTCCTTCTCTGGTTCTTCTCAACCACTATAGATAGTAATACAAAATCATTCTTTATGTGTACACTTTAGACAATCCTTGAAAAATAAATAGAAAGGAACACAGAGTGGTTATGTATGTATGTATGTATGTATGTATGTATGTATGTATGTATGTATGCTGAATTAACTCATTTTTTCATTCTCCAGGATCACACTGGAGTTATCCTACCAAACTGAAAAGCAGATGGCTCCAACATTAACAAATCATCTCAAATTTTACCTCATCCATTACAAAGAAGATCTTGAAAAGAGGATGTTCTTGTCCCTTGCACTGCCTATCCTACATGCCTTTGCTAAGTCCAATAAATTTAAAGTAGAATGCTCAGAATGACTCCAGTCTTCTGGAGGCTTGACTGAAAAGGGATATAAAATAAACAGTTCAGTAAGAAAGGAAGAATGCTTTGGAAACGGATAAGGGTTAAAAGTTCCTCATTCAGCAGCTCCTTTCAAGGGATAATTAAGGATTTCAAAATAACCAATTGTAACAGGAACAAAATGGCAAGCGTATACATCCACTTGTAACAATAATAATCAAGACACAATTGTCTTTGAATGCCACTCCATTCTTTCACATCTTGTACAAGAGTACCCTTCTGATTATATCTGCCTTGAAACTAGCTCTGATTTAGAGGGATATTAGCACTGACCTTTTAGTTCTTTCTGCTACCACTCCTTTTCTGCTCTGGTATGAAACATTTTGCAATCTTGGAGACAAAATGTCAGAACCATCATGAATTGAAAACAATGTGCAAGATGGTCATATTGCCAATCTGTGGTGGATGATGCAAAAGCAAAAAATACCAAAAAGACCTCTACATGTGCTTCATTGGTTACACAAAAGTCTTTGACTGGGTTGACCATGACAGGCTCTGGAACTGCTTCAAAGAACTGGGAATATCATCACACCACATCCCGCTCATTCTGTTATTGTGCTCTGATCAGGCAGCCACTGTAAGAATAAAATTTGGAGACACAAAATGGTGCATAATTGGAAAAGGCACTTGGCAAGGTTACACTATATTATTCACCATGTACATAGAAATGGTAATGAGAAATGCACATTTGGAGGAATGTACCACTGGGATTAAAATCAGTGGTAGGAGTATCAACAACCTCTAATATGCAAATGATACCACCATTGCTTGAGGAATGCAATGAGGATCTGGAGGGTCTGAGAGTTAAAGTTGAAAGCAAAAAACATATTTCATGGAGAAAATAAAGATGACAGTTGCAGAGAACACATAGGTCAAAGTGCAGATTGTCAAGGAGACTATCAAAATAGTTAAGGATTTCATCTTCCTGGTTTCTAAAATTGACCAATGTGCTGACTGAAACCCTGAGATCAGAAAGCACATAGCACAAGATTGCCAAACATGTCATGCAAGCTGATTCATTTGAAGAGTCAATCATGCTAAGAAGGATCAGTGGAACCCCTTAGTTGGACACTATAAAGCAGTGGTCACCAACCAGTGGGCCGGGGACCACTGGTGGTCCGCGAGAAAATGTTGGTGGTCCGCAGAAAAATGTCACCCCCAAAGCACCCCCCAAAAGTTTAAAAGCACCGCCCAAAGCAATTAATCCAGGGTGTGTGGGAACAAAAGGCTGTGCTGCCCACATGGCCAATGGGAACACAAAGCTTGCATTGCTTGCATTGCGAACAACACAAGGTAGTGAGGGGTGGGGGGAAAGGACAGAGGGGGGGAACTTGCCCCACATGTCTCACCTGGCCACTGGGCTGCTTCTTTCTGCTTCTTTCTTCTTCTGCTTTTGGCTGCACGCAAGGAAAGAAGCAAGAAGTCTTTCTTTCTCTCCCCCAAACTCTGCCAGAAATGAATCTTTGGGACCCTGCAAGGCATCCTGCTACAAGAGGCTGCACCGGCAAAGACTCATTTCTGGTGGACCCTTGCAGGAGAGAAAGAAAGACTTCTGCTGCTTCTGCTGCTTTCCTTGCATGAAGCCAAAAGTCTCTCTCTCTCTCTCCCCCTGAGAATAGAGCTGGAGACGGTAAAGAATGATCGATCAGTAGGAAAACAGGGTGGGAATTTTCCTGCAGACTTTTTTGGGATTTTTCCAGGGTCTCTGGTCCGCGGGATTTAAAATTATGAGTTTGGTGGTCCCTGAGGTCCAAAAGATTGGCTACCCCTGCTATAAAGGATGACACCAGGATGACCATGACCGATCTTAAGGAGGTGGTGGGCATGGAGAGTCCTGATCCATAAAGTGGCCAAGGGTCAACACAACTGAATGGCTGATGAAAACAATGTGAAAGATGGAGTTCTGGAGAAGACATTTTGGGTGAGTATGAGAACATTTTATGTGATCTGGTCTTTTTCTGATTTAATCACAGAAGTCTATGATCATTCTTTCTACCTTTTGAGAAATGTCTGTACATACACTTCAAAGTTATTTCTCTTTTTCAAAAATAACTATGCATAAAAGAAAGAATGGTCCTATTTCTCCCAGTGGAGTTTGGATATTGATATTTAATGCAAATTTTTAACTTTCTCTCTGAGTAAATTTTGACCTTTGAGACAAAAATGGAGAAATGAAAAATACTCTATTTTAAAATAATAATAGTAAATTTTGTCTTCTGTAGATATTCATATTACATCTTTTCATCTGGTATGTTGAGTGGCAACTTGGGTTGATGTGTTGAGTTGTGTTAAGATGGCAACTTGTGGGTTTTGTACTTTCAGCAAGGCTATTTTGTGATCATACTACCTTCTTCCACTTCTTCATCTTGAGGGTATGTGTGTGGGGGTGGGGGTGGGGTGTGTGTGTATGTATGTATATCGATTCCTTCTTTCTCCTATAGATATTAAAACAATGTATTGTCATCTGGTGTACTCCAGATGTATGTGTCCGTGTGTGTGTGTGTGTGTACATAAATATAATGATATGGGAAGGAAGCTAAATCTAATTGGGAACGAAGAAACAATAGAGTTCATTCATTTAGAACTTGTACTGAAGAGGAATAATATTTCATGAAAATATTGATTGATTGGATCATACTCAGGCTAATTACTTCATGTTTATTTTAGGCATACAGAAAGGATTAATGAATATCTTATGCTAGTGTTAGCAGAATATATTTCTGGAATACTTAAGGAGGAGGAGAGTTGGGCTAATGAATGTTCTTCAGATCTTCATACCTTCATACCTAAATGTAGATGGCTCCTATTTTTCCTCTTGGGCTACTGGGCTCTTTTGGTTTACTTAGAATGTTCTGGAGAGCTTTAATTGGTTTGTGTGCTACAGAGATGGCATGCAGTTGTAACAGTTTGTTGGTTACTTCTGAGATGTTTTTGATTTATGGTAGTGTTATCCCTTTCAAAGTTTGTGTTCATTGTGTTATAGTGGGTTGAGTGTCTGGCATTTTTTATAAGTTGTAGGGTATTCTTTTCATTGAAGATGTTGTATAGATTATCTGATTCCTTTTTTTTTTTTGGTGTTGTGGATTGCTGCAGTACAGTTGTTCTCATCTGAATAATGTTCTTGCACAACTCCTGTGGGAAATAGCATTGTTTCTTTGGTAATGGAGCACTTAACATGGAATGTTTCTCAATGGATTTGCATTTTTAATTTGCCATTGTTTCCTCTGCAGATGGAGATATCCAGGAAGGATACCGTGTTTTTGTTTTGCTAAAAGTAACTGTTCCCTTTTGCAGGTGTTTGATGCTAGAAATCGGAAATAAACACCCTTTTCCAGCAAAAACATCATAAATTGTAGATATGTCACTATAGAGTAGTGTAAATGGCCATACATGTGGTCTTGTTGCTGAGTGCCAAAAATGCAGTTTGTGACTGCCAGGAGGGGTAAATGTCAGAACTTTGAATCTGGGTTAAAAGTAACTTGGCATGTTCAGGTCTTCGTGCTTGTGTGAGCAAAGCGTGATTGGAGCTGCCATCTCTATAAATACATGAAACCGAAAGCACCAGCCTGAAGATGGCATGTGGGACCTTGTCGAAACGTAGCCAAGATGCTCTCAATCTTACATGGGAAAAGACCCGAACATGCCAAGACTTGCATACACACACACACACATTTGTTTTCTTATGTTTTCGCGGGTATTTATATGTATGGTATTTAGGTTTCTTCGGGTATTTTCCCATGTCTTAATATTTGTGCTTTTATTATAGCGACGTTTCGGCAGAATCTCATCTGCCATCCTCAGGCTTGTGTGTTGGGTTCTTTTTAATCTTGTGTGTCAGGCTTGACAAACAAACAAAAACGGCTGCCAAGCCTGACACACGAGATTAAAAAGAACCCAATACACAAGCCTGAGGATGGCAGATGAACAGTCCAGCAAGAGAATAATCAGGGAAGCCATCAAAATAGAGAAACACCCCTATAACATGAATAAACAGGAGGATACCTCCCACCTACCAGACATCTGGAAACTAGCCCTCACCAAGAAACAAGTCCCAGCCACGAAAACCAATACCAGACCCAAAACAACATGGGACACCACCACCAATCCCCTTCATCAGACCCAGGCCCAAACCCATCCTATAAACGAAGGACAACCACCGTCCAGAAAACAGAAACCAGGCCATGGCTGCTTCGCCAGCTGTTGCACCCCCCGACCCCAAAACCAAACAAGCTGACACACGCCAAGAACACAGACCCAGACTCCAAGCTTGAAGCCAGACCAAAACCCAGAATGCTACATCACAGCCACCCACTCAGGATATCACATCAGAAAACTCAGGAAATTACACCACAAGAACTCAAGAAGTTGCAACACAGCAAATGACATAGGAAATCACAGCACAAGACCAAGGATACCACAGCAATAAAACTCACAAGGTAATCACACAACCCACTACCCAAGCCATTACAACACAGGAGGCTAATGGAAAAAAGATCACTACAAAACAAACGACCCAGGAGATTACAGCACAAGATCCAGGATATCTCCACAACAAAACTCACAAGGCCATCACACAGCCCATTATACCAACATCAACTCCATCAACCAATCAAGAGGCAGCAGCACAGCCAACCAGTCCAGCACACCAACCCTCCACCCCCACCCCCCCAGTATTTCTAGAGAGACAGCAGCTCCAGATAGAGACTAATTTGTAGGGCCATGGTGGCTCAGTGGCTAAGATGCAGTGCTTGCTGATCAGAAAGGTCGGCAGTTTCGTGGTTCAGATCCCTAGCACTGCATCACAGAGTAAGCTCCCGTTACTTGTCCCAGCTTCTGCCAACCTAGCAGTTTGAAAGCATGTGAAAATGCCAGTAGAAAAATAGGGACCACTTTGGTGGGAAGGTAACAGCATTCCATGCACCTTCGAAGGCATTTAGTCATGCTCGCCACATGACCATGGAGATGGCTTCGGACAGTGCTGGCTCTTCAGCTTTGTAACGGAGATGAGAACTGCCCCCTAGAGCTGGAAACGACTAGCACATATGTGTGAGGGGAAACTTTACCTTTTAATTTGTATTTCCCTTGCATCTGCTTTCTCACTGATTCTCCTTCTTCCAACTTTGGCTCCATGCAGGTGACAGCTGTTGGAAGGAGGCCCCTAAAACATCTACACATTGTCTTCCTTTTTCGCTACAATCCTTGAAATGTATCAGTAGGTACTTACCCTGCATTTAAGTGATGCTTTTACCCGATGGGAATAGACAAGCAATTAACCAGAACAAATTGTGTCGATAGCAGTGAGGAACATATTATTATTGCCTGAAGGGGTTTTGAAGCTTTCCCTTATGAAACTGACTTGTAAATAATGCAACAGAAAGTGAATTACTTTGGTGGGGAGACTTATAATGGAAAGGCATTAAAAGTTAACCTGTCAAAAGTTTTCTTTAAAATAATAATAATAATTTTTACTCTAAATCCCAAACAAATTGAACAAAATTAACTTTCAGCACCAATTAGCAAAGGGCCATTTCTTTTGAAGTAAACGTATTAGCCAAAGGAGGCAGAAACAATGCCATTGCGTTTGCATTATCCTTGCTCTTGGTAGTTCAAAACTAGCCCACTCTGCAGCAGCATAACTCTCTGATCAGGTTGACAAGAGCAAAAAACTTGTATAGAGTTTGAATTAAAGTTTAAGGGTAGCAGAAGTCTTCTTCTATCTTAATTGCATTGCCTTTTTAACCATGTTAATCCCAGCACAGCAGGCTGCCTTGGTGTTGGCAAGGCTGCTAAATATATTTGCACTTGAAAGACAAGATCATAGCAACATAGGTCTCCTGAATAGTTTAATGCATTCCTAAATGCTTAGATTAAATGTAAGCAGAAGAATGTTAAGAAACAATGTTATAAAGCTGTGATGGAAATCTAAGATATCCACAGAAAATATCTGCTACAGTATGTGGGGTAACTGCAGGGAATGTATAATTATAAATTGATTGACTGCTCTTCTGTATATCATATTGTCACATTGCCAATCAAAATAAAGCACTCCATGAGTCATGGAGCAGCATCTGGAAACCGAAAGCAGTGGTTGGCCATTTTTTTAGACTTTAAAAAAGTCTAAAAAAGCTTTTTAAACAAATGTGTGTGTGCATGTGTGTATGGTGTGATGTATATATATAACAACTTGATGTATCAATACACTATAAGAATTCATCTTCTGGAATGAGAGCTTTAGACCTCAAATAGCAACACAAAAAACTGTATCCAAAAGAGCTTTGATGGGCCACTTTTCTAATCCATTTTTTTAATAACTTTGAAATACTGACATGGCTGTTTAGAAAATTGCACCATTCTAATCTTAATGATTCAGTAGGATTATATGACAATTTTTTATTTTTATATTTTTAAAAATTATATTACAGTATCAGGAGTAAAACTTGGGATAGCCCTCGACATTAATCATTTATCGGCAATGTCCTAAATCCATATTTTATGAAGCTTTCAGTTACTCTTAAAATGCAGTGTTTATTAATTTAAAAGTAGAAGTTCTTGTCACTTTTTTGGATCAAGGCAGATGTCTTCTTAATAATGGAAAGATATTTGGTTCATTCAGGGGTGGGATTCAAATTTCTTAACAACCGGTTCTGTGAGCATGGCCTAATTTGTGGCTTGGTGGGCATGTGACTGGGGTGGGCATGACCAGGTGGCCATGTGACTGGCAAACCAAATGTAAATGGTCCTCGCTTAATGACCAGGTCCTCGCTTAATGGCCAGTTGCTTAGCAAGTGTTTTTGCCAGTTTCCAAGGATTGGGGAGCCCTGGAGAGGGCTGGGTGAGGCTCAGGCAGCTACAAGGAGCTACAAGGAAGGCTGGGCAAGGCCAACTCAACATCACTTCTTTGCCCTAATGACTAAGTATTAAAAAAAGATATACCAAAACAAAAGGTAATTTATTATGTCATGTCTTTAATACTTAAATAATAAAAAGGTACACAAAATTATATTGTTACAACATTTTAAAATATTAATCAAAAACTATTACATAACAAAAGTTTACAAAAACAATAAAACTTTTTAAAGTACGGCCAAATTGCTTTTCTATTATCATCCCGAGTTACAGTTTTCTTGTGTTTAACATGAGCATCATCAGCTGTGTGATGTGCCCGTAACCACTTCTTTACTATAAGAACAGGGTCCCATTCTTTCAGAGGTAAGCCAATTAGAATGATGGTCAGGAGGTTTGTAATATTGGAAACTGTAAGGCGACTTTTGCCCTCTGAACATATTATGTTCATCTGTGAGAAGCCCTTTTCCACCTCTGCTGAACTGACTGCAAATGTTTTAATAATATCTCTAGCCTTTTTAATGCTGCAAGGAATTGTACAATTTTTAGAATCTTTTAGTACATTTTCTATGAAATCACGATAATCATTAATATTGATTTCATAATTGAAAATTTCACCAAATGCAACTAATTGTTCTTCAGATGCTCTCCATGGAACCACCACTTCTTCAATGTTCCAATAATCTGACTCCAAATAATTTAGAAATTTTAATTGATCAGTGTCTTTAAATTGGCAGCATGTTTTTAAATGTTCGCAATCCATCAATCTTTTCTTCAAATTAGTTACAATGCTTTGTACAAGTTTTTCATGAGGAAGTCCCACAAATCGATGATTTTGTATAAAATTTATATTTTTAAAGGTTTTTGAAGTAATTAATTCATCAATCTTTTTTCATACGCACCCTTTTCCTCTATAAGCATTTCAAATGATCTAATTGATCTTATCACAAGTTTTTCAGCCTTTATAATGTCTATGTTTGTTGCTTGCAATGCATTAGAAAGGAGAGATACTTCAGTTAGCACATCAATCATCAAGGACAAATCAGTGAGAAAATATGTGTTTTCAAGGCAGGCAGCCATACCGGAGTATTTTTTATTTGAACAGAAAAACTGAAGTAGCACTGGATAAGCCCACCACACAGCTAGGGTTGTCCCCTGTTCCCAAATCTAACCCATTTGTTATTTGTAATTCAATCAGATCTTCCATATATGAAAATGGTCTGCACGTTTGTGCCAGACTATACACTGTAGTAAACACTCTACATGTACTACCCAGATATCTTCTCCATTCCTTTGCTTATGACATCCTGCTCACATTGCTTCAACTTCTCTGTACAGATGTTGTAAGCCTTAGATGAGAAATGTTCCTTCAATTTCTTTCTGAAGGAAGCTTGTTGTATTTCTTTACTCTTTCTTGATGGTTCAATTTGGTAATTCTTCCACTCCTTAGCTCCGCGGACACTTTTTTCTTTGGTCGAAATTTCAAATCTTCTGCAATGCTTGCAACATATTTTTTTCTGGGAAACATCCAGTCCATCATATTTTTCCCTAAAATTATTGTACTGCTGCAGTGTCCAGCAGTCAGGAAGGTTCCCTTCAATGTCTGATTCAGTTCTTCCAGTACCTGATGATGTGCTGGTTCCTTCCTCTGGCCATGATATGGATGATGTGCTGTTTTTTTCCTCTGGTCATGGTGAGGATGATGTGCTGGCACCACTATCCTCAGACTCCAATGGTTGTGGTTGTGACTCTTTTGGATCTCCTTTTGTTTTCTTGCCGAAGAAAGCAGACAAACTCATTTGCCTGTTCATCTTGATAATAAGCTACAAAAAAAATCAACAATGTAGTGGTTTGGACTCGATTGTTGTTGTAAGTTGAGTGGTGAAGGCAGTGGCAAGCGAAGAAAGCAGGTGAGGAACAGAGATCAGTAATATTCAGTTACCTTTAAGAGTCCCTGGCACTATCGCTAGTTAGTGTTTAAAAGATATTATGGAAAAGGAACAAGTTTCACCAGACAAGACTGAGATGGAACTGAAAGTGGATTTGAAAATGACAGTCTATAAAAAAGATGTTGCACTGTGTATATAAAAGAATGGCTGATATTTTCATAATTACAATTCATTAATTGAAAAAGAAACACTTAAAATGGAAATACTATTAACAAACCAAGGGAGTTTGTTATTTTGTGCCAGTAGTGGCACAAAAATCTTTCCTTGCCAAGACTACTTGGACCAACAGTCCCTAATGGAATGCTCTCTCTATAGCTGAGAGAGAGAAGCCAGGGGTAGCCATGTTTGGTCACCTAACCTTTTTAGAATGCAGCTTAAAAATATACTGAAGCTTTTTACAGCCTTATGCAGATATATATAGTACAAAAAAAAGATAATAGTACAAAATCATCTAAGAAGTTAGATTATGAATGGAATTGATGGGCACATTCACAGAGCAATACTGAATTCTTTTTCTGAAATTTATTCCTCAGTTTAAAAAAATGGAATATATGAATTCAGTATTGTGCTCTGCTAGTGTAGCCATTCAAGAGGATGTAGTGTCAAGGTTAGCAAAAATGGTAAAGCAATATATAGATTTAAATTTTAAAACCAGAAATATTTTTGTTGGTACCCACATAAATAAAGGGAGTACAATAAATATTTAATGTTACACGTGTTAACAGCGGCTAGAATTATGTTTGCACAACAGTGGAAAAACAAAGAGATCTCCATAGATAAAAATGAAATTAAAAAATTACAATGTGCAGAAATGGATAGAGATAAGAGGTAGAAATTAGATGGAAAATGATCATTGCTATGTATGAATTAAATACAGAAAGTTGATAATTATAAACATGTTGATATAATTAACAAAAATAGAAATAAACCAATATAAAGAAATTTAAATACTTTTTCTGTTACACTGCTGTACTTATTGATATTTGTTTCTACTTTGCTTTTTCATTTATGAAATATTTTATAATACTTTTTATAATATAATATAAGTATAATAGAATTACAGAGGTAAGGTAAGGATATATTGTTATAGAATAGATTGGTGATGATGAAATGAACATTATAAAGTAGATTAAGTAAAAATAGTGATTTGCTCACGTAAAATGATGTAATATTAGTCTAGTAAGTAATTAATAATAGTAATAATACTACTAGTAAGTAATTAATAATAGTAATAATATAAATATATATAGTGGATTTATGATATAAGGATTAATGCAAAATGGAAGGGAAAGACTGCAGAGATTATGCACAAGTGATTTGTACCAACCGACACACTGTATGTAACTGAAGATGGTTTATGTTTTATGTTTGTTTTGTTCATGTTTGTGTTTAAAAAAAATAAAAAACTTTTATTTAAAAAAATCCATTTATGTATGCATGCCGGTTTTTGTTACATTGATGTTGCTATATATTGATTTAAGCAGAAATAATATATAACAACAGATAATATATAACAACAATGTAACAAGTTGCCGGCCTCATTTTTGGTAAGTTGCTTTTTTATTTATTTATTTATTTATTTATTTATTTATTTATTTAGCATCTGTGTTTGTTTTTATGATTAATAAAAACAAAACAGATGCTAAAGAAATAAATACATAAATAAAAATTATTTTACTATTCATCTTGATGTTTTTTTCTCCTTTGCTTTTTCCTATTAGGAAAAAGCAAATCAGAAACAAGTATCTATACATAACAGCAATGTAACATTTTGTTTCCATTTACGTTACATTGTTGCTAATAGGAAAAAGCAAAGGAGAAAGAAACATCAAGATGAATAGTAAAATAATTTTTTATGTATTTATTTATTTATTTATTTATTTAGTATCTGTTTTTTTATGATTAATAAAAACAAAAACATATGAAAAAATAAATACATACATAAATTAAAAAAGCAACTTACCAAAAATGAGGCAGGCAACTTGGCTAGCCAGCTACACCGGAGTCCTCCTCAGTCTTCAAGTTTGCTGTGGCGAGGACGGCTGGCCCGGGAATCAGTACCCAACCGGGCTGGCGGCGGTGGTGGCAGGAGAAGGTAAGCGATAGGTGGGGCTTTCTGCTTTGCCTCCTCACTCACCAATACGTGGTGGAAAGCAAGGCAGAAACACTTAGGCCACAGAGGGCAAGGGAAGGTGGCTCCAGCCTAGCTAAGATGGCGGCTGGCCTAGCCAAGATGGTGACCGCTGGCTGGCTTAGTCAAGATGGCAGCCGGCGGCCAGCCTAGCCAAGATGGTGACCGCTGGCTGGCTTAGTCAAGATGGCAGCCGGCGGCCGGCCTAGCCAAGATGGTGGCCGCCGGGTAGGCAAGGCAACAGCGGCCGGCTTGGGAGTTGGCACATGAC
Organism: Notechis scutatus; assembly: GCF_049901735.1. Lineage (NCBI taxonomy): Eukaryota > Metazoa > Chordata > Lepidosauria > Squamata > Elapidae > Notechis > Notechis scutatus. The sequence goes on from NC_142015.1 coordinate 10,388,310, forward strand.
CAGGGCTGGCAGCAGCGGCAGCAGGAGGAGATAGGGAACCAACAGGGCTTGCTGCTTTGCCTCCTCACTCACTCAGCAGGGCAGCAGAAGGCAGGCAGTGATGGCTGGCTGGCTGGCTGGCTAGCCTCGGCTGCTGCTGCTGCTGTGGCTGCTGCTGCTGCTGAAACTGTGCTGGTGTGAGTGATGGCGCCGAGCATGAAAATTTTTGTAAATAGCACACATGTACTATAAGTAGGGGTGGGGTGTGGCAGGCGGGGGAGAAGGCAGTCAGCTATTATCACACATGTGCACGATGTCGTGCATGTGCAATAATGGCTGAATGGGCCACGAACTGTGGAGTGGGGCTGATGGCAGGGGAGAATGCCATCCCCGATTGTTGCGCATGCACGTAATGTCACGCATGCACAATAACAAATAACTGGGTCATGAAGGGAGGGGTGGATGGGGGGAATGAGGCAAGAATTGTCACACAAATGTTGTGCATGCGCAGTAAAAAAAAACATGGTTTGGGAGCATAGGAGCGGTGGATAGGGGTGGGGGCCAGGACCAGCGTAGGAAGGGGCGGGCAGGGGAGAATGAGGGAAGGATTGTCATGCATGTGCAAAAAATGTCATGCATGCACAGTAAAAATATCCCAGTTTTTGGAGCGTAGGAGCGGCAGAGAGGGGCAGGGCCAGCCAGGTGTCCATTTTACCGGTTCTTAGAACTACCAGTGATTTTGCTTGTCAGAAGCCCTCCAAATTATTATTACGTAAATCCAGGACACTGCACCCATCATAAAGATATATCAATTGCCAGGCACCCAAGTGACTGCAGGAATGGTGTGATTGTCATTAGTTTGAGAATTGGTCATAAGTCATTTTTTTCAGTGCTGTTGTAAGTCAATCTGTCATTAAGTAAATGGTCATAAATTGGGCCTACCTGTAGATATAAACAATATCTTTCACTTTCACAGATACTACACATGCATAAGTCTGATCATTGATATTTGTAATACTTCAAAACTTCAGTTAGTTTCTCAGCTAAGAGAAAAATCCAAAGGACAAATATTTTCCACTTAGCATAGCAACCTTGAAAATGTGAATTGTTTGAGTTCATTTCAAAATGTTGTATAATATTATCAGTGTCCCTTGTATATTTACTGAAAGTGAGGTGGGATGTACTCATGCATGATCAAAGAGGCTTTTGCTCTTCAAAGAGCAAATAGGTTTCTAAGGAAAAAGAAATTGCTGCAGACCAAATAATGTAAAGTAAGGAGCAAAGTTATACTCAGTTCGGTCATCATACTCTGAACTGGGCTTGGAAAAGAATCCAAAATATCTGATGGTGGTCATTAAACTCCATGTCATAGAGATGTATCTATATAAAACATGGATTACTAAGAGTCACTTTTCAATATTTTCAAGGTGGCATAGTGGTTAGAATGCAGTACTGCAGGCTAATTCTGCTGGCTGCCAGCAGTTCAGCAGTTTGATCCTGACCAGCTCAATGTGCTTTCCATCCTTCCAAGCTCAATAAAATGAGGACCCAGATTGTTGAGGGCATTATGCTGACTGTAAACTGCTTAGAGAGGGCTATAAAGCACTGTGAAGCAGTATTTAAGTCTAAATGATATTACTATTCTTCTCAAAAATAAAGCTGGATCTGTGACTTCTGAATGGCAAATAGTATCTACCATATATAATGGTGTTAACACTTTCTCTTTAGCCTCACAGGGTATATGTATTTGTGATTATTATTTTTCAGGAGCACACACTGAGAGAGACACGCATACACACCTTGGAATAGGAAGACAGTAGCTGTAAATTATACCAGATCAAATAAAATAGAAGTTTCTGTTCCATTTCTGGGCTTAAGATGGAACATTGAAGGTTCATTAATCAGCTGCCCCTGGAGATTCTTAAACCAAGGTATTGAACAGAGAAAGCAAAACAAAGGAAGATGAAAAAGTGCCATGGTGAGTGAAGCAAGGTTAATGGCTGCTTGAGAAAATAACAAAGAGAAAGGCAGTCAGTCATTAGCAACACCCCAAAATGAGAAATAGCCTCTTCATTTCCTACATTCCAGATAAGCCTTTTTATGTCCTATAAACATAGCAGGGCTCACTAGCATTTTTCCTTTTACTGAAAACAGCAAAAGGCAGCCCCTGAGACTCACTCTACATGAACTCAAGGTGCATAATAGCCAAAGTCAGATGAGTTAATCTCTCATATAAGGTAGGAAAAAACAACCAGGAGGGCTCCCTCACCCCTAGTTTCTTGGTCTGTAAAGATGATGAGGGAGAAATGTCCTTTCAGATTTGCAAAACTGATGTCAGCCTTGGAAGGTAGGAAGCACGTCCAGATGAACTAATTCTACTTTATTGCGAAGTTACATTAACAGAATCTTGCAAAGGAAACACTGGATATCCATAGAGATTGCTTGGTAATAATGAAAGAGCATCATATGCTACCCATGTTATTCTAACTATTCTATCTTCTCCATTAAAGTAATTTGTAAAGAAATTTCTCTTTCCCTGGGTTGAATAAGAATTGGTGGGGAAAAGTGCCATAGAATTTCTCTACCAAAACTGAGAAGTCAACAAATCAATTTTATTATTTATACAGATATAAATAGGAGGAAAAGTGAAGGGATTCCTAAAGGAACATCTAAATCTTTGAAATACGGATTGTACAATTCAGATGTCCAAAATTTAGAAGTTTAGATGAGGAATACAGAAGAATATGAAAAGGTGTAGCCCAGGCAAAACCAATACAGTCCAAAAAAGGTATAATATCTTTCCTAGTAATCCCAAATGTGCTTTTTTCCCAAAAAGATAATTCAACTTTCTTGTTTTTTTCTTTGAAATCATTTCATTTCTCATCCAAGAAGCTTCTTCAGTTTTAACTCTAGCTTCTTTAGTTAGAACTGAGGAATCTTCTTGGATGAGAAGTGAAGCATTTTCAAAGAAAAAAACAAGAAACTCCAGTTGCCTTTTGGAAAAAGCACCTTTGGCACAATCTTGACCTGCATGATTGAGAATCTCTATTGATGTTCTCTTAGTAAATGCAGGCATTACATTTATAGCATAAGATTCAGGATGCTGTGTTGCAGCTTCTACTCCCATAAATACACTGACCAATTTTCATGCCCCCTTCAGGCTAAAATCCAAACTTCCATGAATTGTTGTGCGATGATCACGCTTACAGTTTTCTTCCTTTAATGGATGAAAAACTAGCATCCAAGCTTAGGGCTGAACTGCTTAGTAAACAAATAAAGGTCATTTCAAAATTCTCTGGAATACAAATTTAATTTGGGAAAAAAGATAATATAAATAGATATCAATGAGTTCATAAATTAACAATAAATCTTGTCTGAAAAACTTATTAAGAGTAATTTGTTTTGTTTTCTTCTCTAATTAACTAGATTAATAGCAATAACATCTACAGCAGGCAGAAAATTTCTCCTTCCATGCATACTTGTTTCTGCATAAAAGCTACTAATCTAGGTCTAAATTTGATTTTGAAACTAAGCCTTAATTTAATTTAGTATTTCAGACGAACCTGTTTACAAAATGGCTCAATTTAATCCCCTTCTCAATATGGCAATTTGTATGGATGACATATTTTACTAAGACAAAAATAATATATATTTTATGTAATCATATATGTCTGCTCTTATTACAAACCTAGTAAGAAAATTCTCTCTCTCTCTCCTCTTGCTTTCTCAGCTGATATATTGCTATATTTGAATATATTATATTATTAATATTGTTACATTTATTTGCCACCCATCTCACAGTGATCACATCAACATTAAATACATGGGGCTGCATGGGCTGGACATGCCTTATTTGAACCAAGCATTTGATATGCTAGCTTTTGATAAGTAGATATGCTCGGTCTATGATCTCTAAATGTATTTTCTCACTATTGAATATTGCTTCATGAATGATTACAAGTAGGAACAATTAATTATATCAATATTTTCTCCATTTCTATCATTAATATTCAAAATAAAATTAGAAACTAAACACTAAACATGCCAAAAAAGAAATCTGCAATAAAACTATTGTGTAAATACTTACTATAAAGTCATTTACATTAAAAAAAAACTCAGAATAAAGCAACTGTTATTATTATAGGTTACTAAAACAAATGTTGGCACAACAGTAATTGTGTAATTACATTAACAGACTTTTTATTTCTTTGAGTCATTAACCACCTGTTGCAGTAAATATGGAATTAATAAGGAATGGGCTTATAAAAAAATCCTGTAATTTATATATCAGTTCATCAAGAAGAAATAACAGGGAATGCAGTAGAAGTTGTGTGTGGTACCATTTTTTTCCGAAGCAATTTCTAGAAATTCAACAGATTATTTTCCTTGGCTTCATCATTACTGCTATGAGAAACACAGGAAAGGAGTTGCTTTGTCATTTTTAAATAGGAGAGATTATATCAAGAGCACAGTAATATGTAATCTTTAATTTACAGCTTCTTTTCCTTTATCACGACCCTTAGATTATTTTTGTCTTTTCAGAACTTATTACAGATAAGTCATATTTGGGCAGTTGTGATTTCACTAGAGTTAAATTGGGTGACAATTTTGATCCCATATGTTAGATGTATCTATAATGCACATAAATACATGAAAAATCCTACATTCATGTGCACTTGCTTTCTATTGTGCTCTATTATTATTCTTCCATCTTGGGCTAAACTTTTATTGGCAACTGACTGCAATTTAAACTAATGAACCATTGTTTCTCATTAAAGAAACACACTAAGTGCTGTCTTTCTATTAACCATTTAAGTAATTAATAAGGGTAAAAAAAATCAACCCTCATCTTCCTAATAGGAATTTGCTCAACTACTAAAATTTTCATTTATCATTGTATGGACTAATATTATGGACATATGGTTACATGGGTCTCAAACAGAAAATCAGAATATCAAATTGACTTAAGATAGTTTTTGTGAATGGAGGAGAGAGTCATTTACTTCAGATGTGTTGGTTTTCTTGACTTCTCAATATATGTGGTGCTTCTGCTTAGATAATTGGATTGACTAGATAATTAGCCTTGTTAAAATCTAATGGGTTAGAAACATTAATGAGTTGGAGAAAAGCTTTGGTTCAGCTAACAGCTCGCTTTAGGGTGATTTAAAACTTGACCATGAAGCTATGCTTCATTGTTGAAGAAATAGGAAATTGCATCTACGTTTTCATCTTCAACTAGATACGCGTGATGAGGGTTAATGTCTCAAGAAATGTGCAGAAATCAACTCCAAGCTGTAGCAACAATTGCCTATGCAAATAGAAATTTTAGAGATAGATATAAGTATATTCTCCATAATTTTATATATGGAAAAATAGTTCATATTAGTGACATTGTCTATAGAGATTCTCAGTCATTGAGGTCATGATTGTCCCAAAGCTGCTTTTTCAAGCAGCAACTGGATTTGCTTTTTTTTTTTTTTCCCTTGAAGATGTTCTGAAGAAGTTTCTTGGCTGAGAAGCAAAATGTCTGCAAGAAAAAACAAAGAAAGTCCAGTTGCCTCTTGAAAAAGCACCTTTGGGATATTAGTGACATTATTGTTCTCAGATCAAATCTAGACCAGGGTGTCAAACTCGATTTCATTGAGGGCAGCATCAGTGTTGTGTTTGACCTCGGGGACCGGGTGGGTGTGGCCAGGGTGGGCAGCCCTCCAAGCTCCGTTTTTGCTGGCAGAGGGTTGCAGGAGGCCATCACAGCCACCTGAGCTGTTTTCAACTGGTAGAGACACTGCGGGCCATTCCTTTGCTGTTTCCAGGGCGGCCCCTCAGGCCAGATGTAAGCACCTCATGGGCCGAATCCAGCCCATGGGCCTTGAGTTTGACACCCCTGGTCTAGATTAACACATCAATTCCTCTGTTGTACGCTTGCCCTTTCCTAATTTAAGGTAGAGTTGTTTTGGTTTAGAGGCATACTGATTTAATAATAAATGCCAAATATGTAGATCTTGCTAGAAGACTCAAAAATCCTCTTCATGCCACATGTTTAATTGGATTGTAGGAGGGGAATTTTGTGTGTAATAGAAACTCCAAAACTGTTCTGTTTGACCTAGCAAACTATATGTAACATGAATAAGATTTAGTTTTAAACAGAGCCAATTTTACATATGGATAAACTAATTTCCCCTGTTTCATTATATTCTGAGAACTGCAGGCTTTGAAGCTAACAAAGGTTAATCTAATGATAACCTGGGTTTCTGTATCCTACCTAGTTCCCACACATGTGTGGATGAAATTTCATTTGCTTGCACAGCCCAGAAATTGGAAACCGCTGCCCTATAGTAACCTATCCACTAAATCTTTCAAAATTGAGATAAAACCTTAGAGAAGAGTTGTGATAATAGGATCTTCACAGAGAGATCTTCTAATCTTAGACAACACAATCTTGGAATATTTTTTTTAATCTTTCTATTAAGGGATTCAAAATAGCTACAACACATTGACCTTGCTTCTTTCTTTCCTTCTGCTCAAAATTAAAATGGAAGAATCTGGAAAGCCCAAAATCTAAAAAATGCAACACATACACATTCATACAAAAATATTCAGAAAGAACACATCAGTAATATATTTTAAATACAACACATTTTCAATGTTTTCTATGGTGGTTTGACATTGAAATGAGACACAGGGAACTGTCTCTGAGAAAAATGCCAACCCTGAGAGAACTCAGGTAGCAGTATTTATTGAGAAAACACACAAGCAAAATATACAGTATGCATATTCAGAAAACAATGACCTCAACAGGAGATTACTTCACCAGCATGAGAACACACAATCTTGGAAAGTCCCAGATGTTACCTTGCTAGGGTGAGATCATACAGCCACGGAAAGTCTCATGGGAAAGTTTGGAAAGTCCCATGAGAAAGCACAACTGTGTATCTTGTACCTTGAACTTTCACCCATTTTCCTATTCCTTCTAAACTGGCAGAATCAAAACAGAATGAGGCACTCTGAGCAAAGATACTCCTACCCCCACCAAGAATGCCCACATCTTCCTAGACTTACTGCTAGTTATACAAAGGCCTTACAGAAAATGATAAAATGATCAATAGGTTATATTACCACATTCCCTCCTTTTTTATTTATTCAAAGATAGGGGTGTTTTAGTGGCATAGTACACAGTTCCCTCATGACCTGATCCCACACGCCGGAAGACTGAGGTACACATTTGTAATAGATTAGGAATACATTGAATAAAACAACATAATAAGATACATATAGCAATAATAATAACAACCCCTTGCAATAAGGAGCGAAACCATGATCCATCAGGAAGCCAGGACCACAGACTGTCCCAGAATGATGCATTAAACCCATCGGCTCCAGATTGATGCTGAGCAATACGATCTTCCATGTCCTGAACAGTTTTTGTAATGTTTGGCTCATAATTATGTATAAAAACACAACAATGTGAATGAATTAAAGCACAAACTCCTCCTTGAGCAGCTAACATAATATCTAAAGCATATCGATTTTGCAAAGTAACTGTACGAATTTCAGACATTTCTACATTAATCATCTTAATATTCTTTATAGTATCATTAAACATAGCAACAGTAAAATTATTTAAAATATGAATATCCCTATAGTTCATAGCAATTCCCAAAGGTGGGATAAGACCTCGAGAAATTTGTGTCCATAGATTACCTCCCATGGTTAGACCCGAATCCAATTCCCGACGATTTCGGATCCGAACCTCAGGAGGTAATGTATCTAACTTATAGATAACCGGAATGACAAACCCCAAAGTACATGTCCCTGACCAATTTGCAGGGATTTGTTGATATGCCCACAGTCCACATAAAAACCAAAACCCTTCCAGCTGTACATAACCTTGTTGACTTGCCGCTTGCATCAGCTGTTTCATGTCTAGATATTGATACTGGCCAAATGCGTCAGACTCATTTTTCCCATTTACCCAAGTTATGTTGTTCTCTGAACCATTTGTCCATTTAATAGTGTAATTGCAGACACTATGATTCCCCAAGAATTGTGAGTTTGTAATGTTTTGGAAACATAAATGTGCTGGAGACTGCAGTGCAGTCTTCACCTTGACTGTGAAGTTCATGGCATATGAAATGTTATGCTTTCCGGTCTGCAAAGTAGACCGATTAAATGGAACTCCATGTAGAGTCAGTCCTTCTCCCACTCTCCCAGGAAGGTGCATACACAACCAACAATTGGTGATGTTCAAGTTTTTGGCAGTTGAGCGCAAATCTTTAATGTAATTATTATCGGTCCACAAATCATCGCCCAAATCTCCGGCACGCTGAACATGCTGTCGCTGCTCTCTCCGCACCCGAGCAGCCCAGGACAGATTAGGCAGAATCAACAGGATCAGGAACCACAGATGCGCCATCCTGCTCCTCCGAAACTTCCTTCACAGGTGCCTGCGAATGATCAGGCCGAACACACCGACCAGGAACCCAACGAATTTGACCAAGATGTTCAACTGCTGCATAACCACGTCCCCACGTTATCAGCTCAGCAGGAACCCATGCCGGATCTGGAAGGAACCGCACCAACACCCGAGGTCTCACCGCATCTGTAGAAGGAGAAGAAAATGCCTGCTGGCCGCGCCGCAGGGGTTACCAGACAAATTTAAAAATTTAAAGTATATAAAGCTAGATTTAATTGATCTTGAATCGCCGGAAGCCCCAGGAGCTTCCTCCTTTTTTATTTAATTTAGTCAACATGGTCTAGAGCGTGGCATTTGAGCAACAAAACACACATTCACACGTTGCTCCAAACATCCTTGTAACAGCAAAAGCAATCTTAAAATATCAGGTGATATTCCAGGAGACAAATAAGAACCTGCTACAAAGGGTAACAAATTATACACATACAATGAATCCACTATTAAATTAAAATCCTGATTGTGAAAATTTTGAAAAGCTAAAACTACAGCAGCAAGTTCTGCCTGCTGGGCAGACTTCTGCTCTGAAGTCACTTTTGTATGCCAAATTCCAGATTTATCTTTCCAAACACAAGCACCAAAAACTTTCCCTCCATCAGTAAAAACTGTAGGAGCATCTGATATGCCCAATGGTATCCTTTCTTACATTTTGGGCACACTGATTTAGGACGAACACCCTGTCCCATTGATCTCTTATTCTGCTGACTTTGACCCTCCAGGAGCCCGACATTGCGCTTTAAAATGTCCAGGCTTCCCACAATTGAAACAATTCCCCTTTTGAGCATGTCCTGTTTGTAAAGCCAGAGCTAAAGTTTCCATGTTAAAAGACTGACTCCCAACCTTCCTACATGCATTAATCAAATCTGCGATTTCTCTCTCTCCACTTGCTACCAGTGGATTTAAAATCTTTTTGCAATCTGTGTTAGCTTGTTCTACTGCTAACTTAAAAAGCAACTCTTTCTGGGCGAATTGATTATCAATTTGTCTTTCAATAGCCAATTTCAGTCTGCTAATGAAATTTTCATAGGGTTCATTGTTCCCTTGTTTGATGTTAGTAAAGGTCTTCTCACCACCTTCGCCGTCAGGGAGAGACCCTATGGCTTGAAAAATTATTTGTGGGAGAAGAATGAACCCTTCCTCAGGCATACCATCTCTCTGTTGTTCCACTGTTGTAAAATTACCAGCTCCAAAGCTGATCTGGGGTAACATTTGCTGTTCCCCTCTGGACTGCCAGCTGTCTCCATTTCTGATCTAACACCAAATATTGAGCTGGAGTTAAAATCATATTCAACAGAGCTTTCCAGTCAGCCGGAATCATTTTATTTCCATAACCAACTGCTTCTAACAATGCCTGAGTATATGGCGTTCTAACACCATATTCTTTTGCTGCTTGCTTAACTTCCCTCAAAATTCTGAGCTGTAAAGGCTTCCACTCCCGCCAGGATTTAATGCAGCATCCATGACAATTTCTACTGGATTAAGTTGAACTTCTACTCCAAACTCCACCAAATCATCTCCTGATAATTCCCCTCTATTCTTTGCTTCTTGAATAGCTGCAGTAACTGCATCCACCTGAACCCTTAAAGGTAAACTCTTATCTTCTGACAAAGTATTTCTAGCGCCGGACAGTTCCCCAGATTTATCTGGAGGTGCCGTCGGCGGCAACAAACGCACCGCATGGTAAAGCGGCAAACCTTCTTCGGGGGTGATAGGAGCGGTTGTTCATAAGTAGCTAATGCATCCATAATCACTCTCCAGGTTAACAAAATTGAAGAAGGGGCACGAGGTTCCTCGTGCAAAAATTTCCCTATCTTTTTCCAGGACTCTACTTTAATACTACCTCCCTCCGGATATGACTTAATATTTTTCCAAACATACTGTAGTAAGTCCTCAATTTCTTTCTTTCCTACAGCACAACCCCTACTGCCAATTCCAAACCCAAAACTATTCCCAATGATCCCTCTCAATTCCCTGATGTGCTCTTTCTGAGCCTTCGAGAGAGATCTCCCCCATACTCACGAAAGAATCTATCTTCGTCCAGCGAAGAAGATGAGGGCCCAGTCGACGTCCGCGACGATGAGTATAGGATGCGGGAAACGTATAGCCTTCCAAGCTATCACGTCGGGGTCACCATTTATGGTGGTTTGACATTGAAATGAGACACAGGGAACTGTCTCTGAGAAAATGCCAACCCTGAGAGAACTCAGGTAGCAGTATTTATTGAGAAAACACACAAGCAAAATATACAGTATGCATATTCAGAAAACAATGACCTCAACAGGAGATTACTTCACCAGCATGAGAACACACAATCTTGGAAAGTCCCAGATGTTACCTTGCTAGGGTGAGATCATACAGCCACGGAAAGTCTCATGGGAAAGTTTGGAAAGTCCCATGAGAAAGCACAACTGTGTATCTTGTACCTTGAACTTTCACCCATTTTCCTATTCCTTCTAAACTGGCAGAATCAAAACAGAATGAGGCACTCTGAGCAAAGATACTCCTACCCCCACCAAGAATGCCCACATCTTCCTAGACTTACTGCTAGTTATACAAAGGCCTTACAGAAAATGATAAAATGATCAATAGGTTATATTACCACATTTTCTATTTTTGTGGTTATTTTTTTAATTTGTATTTTTTAAAAATCAATTACTAAATAAACAAGGCAGGACCAACTATGAATGAATATAAGAGCATCACTGACTTGAAATAGTCTGATCCTCCCATATTTTTATATGCATAAATGCATGCAGCAAGAAAAGACAATTGACAGCATTGCAAATGAACATGTTTGTAGGTATTGGAAGGAAAAGATGCTTGATAAATTGATAACTCCTGTTAAGGGCAGAACATGCAATGAACTGGATATGGAAGACAATATCCAGAAGCTCTGTCATTATGTTTTTTATTGTGTACATTTTGGTGATACTTTTACAAGATGTTTTCTTCATCTTCTTCATCCTAGCATTTTCCCACATCTGCAGAGTCCACTTTTACAAGATGTTGTAGCTAGCAGAATTCTGTCAGTAGGTTTTAGAAAAGTCAAGTGTTGAAATAACATCTATTGTAGTTTTCTCAATGTCTTCTTGCTAAAATATCTACTCAGGTCATTGAATAATTGCCATTATTCAGAAGCATATATTTCTTAGAAGCATTTACTATTAGGGCTGTGCAAGTCTTCAAAGAAGGCTTTGTGTCTATGAAATTTTGAGCAAAATGCTCCCTCCAAGCTGCTTCATGAGGCAATGCAACCATCTCACTTCTAACAATGAAGCAAATTTATCATGTTGCATTGCTTTGTTTCATCCCACAATCTCTTGTGCTTTATGAGTTGGCACTGGCCAGGTCACCCAAAGCTACATCAACTGCCGCAGGAAAAAGTGCAACTGTTTTCTTCACCCAACACACCCAAAATTTAAGGAATGTTGAAGTACAGATACCACTTGCTTTTTTTGGCATTGCTTGCTCAAAGTTAGGGCAAGCCATGTCAAGAACATTTGCCTACCAATTCCTGATTTTATCAAGTAACAAGTTTGAAATTGGGAGACATTTTATGGAAATGAGAAATCCTTCATTTAAGCAAATTGCATTGTCTCTCTACTATGACACTGAGAGCAGTTGCACCAAGACAATTTCCTTGTGTGTCCAATCACACTTGGCCAATAAAGAATTCTATTCTATTCTATTCTATTCTATTCTATTCTATTCTATTCTATTCTATTCTATTCTATTCTATTCTACTCTACTCTACTCTACTCTACTCTACTCTACTCTACTCTACTCTACTCTACTCTACTCTACTCTACTCTACTCTACTCTACTCTATTCTATTCTATTCTATTCCTTATTTCTAGATTGGATCTCTCCTTGATTAGTTTCCATCTGTTGCTTCTTCTCCTGCCTTCAAGGTACTTTGAAGAATATTGGAAGACTGCTATCATATAATTCCTAGTCCTTATTTCATTAGAGTAGACATAGCCAATTCCTGCAACTGTTCTTCATATGTTTTAGCCTCCAATCCCTTAATCATTGTGTTCCTCTTCTCTGCATTCTTTCTAGAGTCTTAACATTTTTTTTCATATTATGGTGACCAAGTTGACTTCCTCCATCATGAGAGGGACAGAATTTCAACTCTGAATGTTTGTTGAACAGACATAGATATACATATATAGAGACATAGATAGATAAAAATAGATATCAAATAGATCAGGGGTCTCCAACCTTTTGGACCTCAGGGACCACCAAACTCATAATTTTAAATCCCACATACCAGAGACCCTGGAAAAATCTCCCAAAAAAGTCTGCAAGAAAATTCCCCACCCCGTTTTCCTACTGATCGATTATTCTTTACCATCTCTAGCTCCATTCTCAGGGCCGGGGAGAGAGACTTTTGGCTTCATGTAAGGAAAGCAGCAGAAGCAGCAGAAGTCCTTCTTTCTCTCCTGCAAAGTCCGCCAGAAATGAGTCTTTGCCGGTGTAGCCTCTTGTAGCAGGATGCCTTGCAGGGTCCCAAAGATTCATTTCTGGTGGAGTTTGGGGGAGAGAAAGAAAGACGTCTTGCTGCTTTCCTTGCGTGCAGCCAAAAGCAGAAGAAGAAAGAAGCAGAAAGAAGCAGCCCAGTGGCCAGGTGAGACATGTGGGGTAAGTTCCTCCCCTCCGTCCTTTCCCCCATCCCCCACTACCTTATGTTGTTCACAACGCAAGCGATGCAAGCCTTATGTTCCTGTTGGCCATGTGGGCAGCACAGCCTTGTGTTCCTATGCAGCCTGGATTAATTGCTTTGGGGGTGCTTTTAAACTTTGGGGGGGGTGCTTTGGGGGTGACATTTCTCTGAGGACCACCAACATTTTCTCACAGACCACCAGTCATCCCTGGTTGGTGACCACTGAAATAGATGATAGAGCTAGGGATATATGCTATTTACAGAGTGAAGATAGAGCTTACTTCATTCTGAGAAAAATAATAATATCAAAAATAAACCTCTTCCTATCCCAGGTCCTTTGGAAGAACTTAATAGGTGGATAAAAATGCCAATTCCAGTTTGAACATTCTGTCTGACTCTGCAATGAACCATAATAATAAAACAAATGGCATTTGGTTTGAACATGCACTGCTTTGCCTTTTCCTTATCGTGTTAAGTTTGATTCAGAAAACAAATGTCACTTTGAACAAGTGATTGAAAGAAGAAAACCAAATTGTCTATTATACAGCAATGAGCTGAGCCAAACTTTCAGATAAGATGTTGCTTTGAGAAAAGGTCTGTGGTTTTTCTCTTTTTCAATCTCCATTCCCCACAAAACATGCCAGATTGAAAATATTTTTGTCTGAGATAGATGCAATATTTCTCCCCAGAATAATGTGATTACAGCTAAATCCAAATATTGTAGAAGGTGAAAAATTGGTGAATAGACTGACATCTCTGTTGTTCCCATTAACTAGCTGTTCTGACATTCCATATACTTAGTGAGATCTGTCACTAAGTATAACAGAGACATGTTTGTTTCTGCTTCATATGGGACAACTATCTTAATTTATTTATTTGTTTTTTTCAGAAAAGGTGGAATCTGAAACCATGGAATGGTTTTAGCTTTGGATTCTTGGTTCATAAAAACCATGGACTTGAGTCTTGTAGTTGTATGTGCTTGAAAGAGGATCCAAACAATAACAGCCCCTTGGACTGAAACAAGATGTTCATGTAACTTATGTTGCTCTGCTCTGGATCCCTTTTCAGTCCTTTCCATAAATCTCACTCTATAGGATATGCCTGAAAGGAGCCTTTTCCTTAGCAATGACCGAGGGACATCAATGGCTGGAGGGCTTTAGAGCTGGTTTTGTAAAAATGTACAGTGTAGACAGAAAACACCATCCAAAAGGAAAATCATCTATCTGTTAGCTCACATCATAGAATACATTCTGCCCCATCACAATAATTGTCATTCAGAGTATCCCAAGAGTGTTCAGTATCTTTAACCTTTGTAAACAACAATATAATTCAAATTTTGTTCCATGTAAAAGCTTTACCCCCTGCTCAAAAAAATAAAGGGAACACTTAACCAACACAATGTAACTCCAAGTCAATCATACTTCTGTGAAATCAGACTGTCCACTTAGGTAGCAACACTGATTGACAATCAATTTCATATGCTGTTGTGCAAATGGAATAGACAACAGATGGAAAGCAGAGGCAGTTAGCAAGACATCCCCAATAAAGGAGTGGTTCTGCAGGTGGTGACCACAGACCACTTCTCAGTTCCTATGCTTTCTGGCTGATGGTCACTTTTGAATGCTGGCAGTGCTTTCACTCTAGTGGTAGCATAAGATGGAGTCTACAACCCACACAAGTGGCTCAGGTAATGCAGCTCATCCAGGATGGCACATCAATGTGAGCTGTGGCAAGAAGGTTTGCTGTGTCTGTCAGTGAAGTGTCCAGAGCATGGAGGTGCTACCAGGAGACAGGCCAGTACATCAGGAGACGTGGAGGAGGCCGTAGGAAGGCAACAACCCAGCATCAGGACCGCTACCTCCACCATTGTGCAAGGAGGGACAGGAGGAGCACTGCCAGAGCCCTGCAAAATGACCTCCAGCGGGTCACAAATGTGCATGTGGCTACTCAAACGGTCAGAAACAGACTCCATGAGGGTGGTATGAGGGTCCAACATCCACAGGTGGGGGTTGTGCTTACAGCCCAACACCATGCAGGACGTTTGGCATTTGCCAGAGAACACCAAGTTTGGCAAATTCGCCATTGGTGCCCTGTGCTCTTCACAGATGAAAGCAGGTTCACACTGAGCACATGTGACAGACATGACAGGGTCTGGAGACGCCGTGGAGAATGTTCTGCTGCCTGCAACATCCTCCAGCATGACCGGTTTGGCAGTGGGTCAGTAATGGTGTAGGGTGGCATTTCTTTAGGGGGCTGCACAGCCCTCCATGTGCTTGCCAGAGGTAGCCTGACTGCCATTAGGTACCGAAATGAGATCCTCAGACCCCTTGTGAGACCATATGCTGGTGCGGTTGGTCCTGGGTTCCTCCTAATGCACAACAATGCTACACCTCATGTGGCTGGAGTATGTCAGCAGTTCCTGCAAGACGAAGGCACTGATGCTATGGACTGGCCCACCCGTTCCCCAGACCTGAATCCAATTGAGCACATCTGGGACATCATGTCTCGCTCCATCCACCAATGCCATGTTGCACCACAGACTGACCAGGAGTTGGGGAATGCTTTAGTCCAGGTGTGGGAGGAGATCCCTCAGGAGACCATCCGCCACCTCATCAGGAGCATGCCCAGGCATTGTAGGGAGGTCATACAGGCACGTAGAGGCCACACACACTATTGAGCCTCATTTTGACTTGTTTTAAGGGCATTACATCAAAGTTGGATCAGCCTGTAGTGTTTTTTTCCACTTTAATTTTGAGTGTACCTCCACATCCAGACCTCCATGGTTTGCTAAATTTGATTTCCTTTGATAATTTTTGTGTGATTTTGTTGTCAGCACATTCAACTATGTAATGAACAACGTATTTAATAAGAATATTTCATTCATTCAGATCTAGGATGTCTTATTTTTGTGTTCCCTTTATTTTTTTTGAGCAGTGTATTATAAATGCATTGGTCAAAGATCTATCTAATAGGGAATGAAATGTCATTAAGAACTGTTTAAGGCTAAACCAAGGTCTACTAGCACACCATGTGTCAAAATGCATTAAGCAGCATGTGTCCAAAGAGCCCTCTGGAATTGTTGTTGCTTTTTTCCAAGTGTACTATGTCAAAATTAGAGATGGGAAAATTTCCCCAATCAAAATCTGGACAGGAAACAGCTGTGCTTATTAAAAGAAGTGGAACAGATATGTAGCTGTATAATCAGTTGCATGTAATTAACAAAGAATGATCATAGCTGACTTAATGGCAATGTGGTTGGCTAGTTTATAGGAAGTTTCCTTCTGTATTGTTGCAAAGGGCAACATGCATGTTACACACACACACACACACACACACACACACACACACACAAACACTCTTGACAGCCCATTAAATTATTCACTGCCACATAGTGATGATGACTACATCAATAGCTTGTACAGCATGATCAGATGGATTTCAGAGTTCAGCTAATCCTGTGAGACATATTTGTATAATACAGGTTTCTGACACTCATAAAATGCCAGGTTGATTATAAGGTACCTGAAGTACCTTACAAATCCTATGTGCAAGCATATGGTAGTAGACATAGTCAAGAATGGCCTATGAAGTCTTTGTCTTTCTGGTTGCTTTGGGACTACAATTTTGGAAATTCAAAGTGTTTGAGTTTTTGCACATCTGGACAACAATCAACTCAAGGAAGCTGATCTAAATGGAGTGACAATATTGAAAAACATATTCAGCTGAGTATACAAGTATCCATAAAGCAAAGGAGATGCTAAAAGGATAGGAGTGAAAATGGCCAGTTTTAAGATGTATTTTCATATCCACTGTAATAACTAACATTCTCCAAAGAAAGCAGCAAAATAGCATCACTTATTCCTACATATAATTTGGAATCTGTTTTCTTCTGTTATGCACTTAGCTCCAGTAAGCACATTCTTCACCCAAAGCTTTCAACTGGAACTTTGTGGGATATAAAACTGCCAAGTCCACAGATGTTTGAATCTCATTTAAATACAAATTCACTGGAGACCACCTCTTTTTTGCTTTGTGAAATGGGATTCAGATTGCCCCAAATGCTCATTTATAATGGAGTTCTACTGGCTGAACACATTTTCATTCAACATTATGTTTTCTACAATCTCTGAGCTTTTGGCTAAAATGGGGAGAAAATATCTAATCAACTCCTCAGAATCTTGATTTGGATATTTTGGGTAGCAGGACTTGCTTAATGAATTCAGGGCTTGGAAAACCTAAAAATCTATTGTTCTTAATATTGACCCCAAAATGCAATAGCTTGCTGGACCAATACAACACTTACAAGCAAGTACATACATTGATAAGGTAACTGTTCAGGGCCTACAATTCATCTATCTTGAAGTTGTATATAAATCTCATAAATAATCAGAAATGTTATATGTGGACCTTAGGTGATGTCAAATTTCTACCATATGTTCACTTGCAAACATTCATAGTCAAATGTTGAATTTAGAATCTGCTCATGGCTTAGCATGGCTCAGCATTTTTGAACTGATGGTTATTATACCTTTTCATTTCTAATAGAAATACAAGTTACCTTCTGTTTCACACAAAACGTTCCTGAAAATTACTGAAGATTCTCATCCAGATGTGACAATTTGAAGATGACAAGCTGTGAAGAAGTAATAATAAATGTTTGTTGTGGCTCCTAGAAATAAGATCCAAACAGGGTAATCATCACAAATATGGAGCTTGAGAGACTTAGGAGGCACTAACTGCCTTAACTCTGATTAAGGACCTAACTTAGAAGGTTAGCAAGGATTCACGAAGTCCATAAGCAAAATGTGAAAGTTATCACTCCTCTGATGCTGGTGGGGTTCATGTGGGTGCTTTTGGATTCAAAATAATTCTATATAAATTTACTAGAATGTTGGTGGAGTTCTATTTTTTCCATACCTCCCGTTATATTTAGTACACTTGCGCATATCTGTATGTATACCTCATGCACCAATATCTCATCCAGGAATGCCTAGATACTTCATCCCAACCTCCAAATAGATCTTGCAGATTTCATTGGGATGTACTCTATATTGGGCATGCATAGACTGTCAAGACTTTCACTATGTACAATAAGTTTATACATGGTTATTTCTGCTTTTGTTGATTATGTTTTTGTGATTTGCATGCAGAAATCACAATCATATTTTCAAGGAATTGTGCAACAAATTATTTCTTCATCTTAAATGAGTGTATGCGTTATATACTTTAGTATGCATAAAAGCTGTCACCAAATCAAATTTTTAAAATGCCAGCATCAAATCAAGCAGTTTAACAAATATGTGGGCAGTGTGGGGTCTCAACAGTTAAGACCCTGGGTTTGTTAGCTGGAAAGCCGGCAGCCCATGTTTGAGACCTGAGCACCATATGACTGGTGAGCTCCCATCCTCACACCAGTTCCTGCCAACCTAGCAATTCGAAAGCATGCAAGTGTGAATAGATAAATAGGTGCCACTATGATAGGAAGGTAACAACACTCTGTGACATCATGCTGGCCACATGACCACATTGAGCACTGGCTCAATGGTCTTGAAACGGAGATGAGTTCCTCCTCTATATTCGGCAATGATTAGCGGAGTAAAATCCACAGGGACTCCTTTTTAACAATGATGTAATGGCTGCATTCATACAACACAGTTAACCCAGGGTTAGCATAGGTTTTTAACTTAAACTAAACTAAACAGAATGCTTGAACCCAATATACCAAGTCTTTTTTGGAGAGAGAGAAAGAGAGAGAAAGATGTTTAAAACTAAACATCTGTAGCATATTATAGAAATACAACTTCTATGTATGCAACCAGACCAGTTAAATAAATTCTGTGACTATAGCCATTGTAAGCATATATACCATTATATCTAACCTGGGAAATTAGACTTGGGGTAAGACTAACATATGGAGTTGTTGGGGGTTGTAATTCAACAATACATGTGGAAGGAATAACAGATTTCTCATTTTTATTTTTGTATAGCCTTGATGCCAGACTACTGAAGGGAATGTTCATCATTAATTTGGTCACCATACTACAAAAAAGATGTTGAGACTTTGGAAAAAGTTCAGAGAAGAGCAACTAAGATTATCAAAGTCCTGGAGACTAAAACATGAATATGAAGAACAGCTGCAGGATTTGGGTTTGGCTAGTCTAAAGAAAAGAAGAATTAAAGGTGACAGGATAGCAGTATTCCAGTATTTGAGGGGTTGCCACAAAGAAGTATTTGAGGGGTTGCCTCAAATTATTATCCAAAGCACCAGAGGGCAGGACAAGAAATAATGGTTGGAAACTAATCAAGAAGCAACCTGGAATTAAGGAGAAACTTCCTAACAGTGAGGACAATTAACCAGTGGAACAGCTTGCCCCCAGAAATTGTGGACGCTCCATCACTGGAGGTTTTTCAGAAGAGACTGGACAGCCATTTATTTGAAATGGTATAGATTCTCCTGCTTGAGCAGGGGCTGGTCTGGAAGACCCCCAAGGTCCCTTCCAGCTCATTCATTCTATTCTATTAAAGCAGTGTAACCAAGCAACTGATGTAACTGTCTTTTTCACCTAGAGATCTACTTGTTCTTATTATCCAACTATAGTATGTCATTGTGTGATTCTATCTGCATTATTTAGTTCTTAATAGCAGGCGTACTTCTTTGTCCTAGTTAAGCAGTGCACAAATCATTGTCTAACAAGCTTGAAGTTTCTGTCCCTTTAATGATGTTGTATCTGTGCAGATTGGTGCATTCACTCATTGGGAAAACAGAACAAAATATTTTGATGGAGTTGTACCTATCATACATTAAGATGTTTGTGTTATTCCCTGCATATTTTTCAGTATCTGCACTTAGTGATGTGTGCTGGGGAGAAATTCAAATAAACATCCATTTAGTGATCTATTACAGTTAGGATTGGAAATTACCTTTGTAATAACTGAAGGGTAATACAATATATGGTATAACTAAATAAAAAGAATAACATTTAATAGGGGGAAGAAATATTTCAGGAGAGGTTTGAGGACTGTATTGGGGAAAAGAATATAGGACTAAATAGATGTTGGTTGATGCAGAAGGAGTCATATTTGTCTATTATATGTTCATATGTTTTTAATTGAACTGGCTAATCATACAGATTATTTCATTAGTACTGTCAGCTGTAATTTGTTGAAGAGAGATTGAAGCTTCTATACAAAATAACAATTTTTCCCCATTCTATGGAGATCTGTTGTCAATAGCAGAGAAGATACAGCAAGAAATCACATCAAAAAAGAAAAGAAAAGTTGATGTATGCTATTCAATATTCTGCTGTCAAGGCATCTGCTGTCATTTGAACTAACAAACATCCAAACTGCATTATTGTTGATTTGTAGCAGACTGCTTATCAAATGATATAAACAACAGATGCAGTCATCTGACTAATCTGCCCCAAATTAAAATCTGTTCACTTCCACAACATCTGATAGCAGCAACCAGCAGGGTGTTTTTTACTTTGCATGATATTGGGCTAAGAGGAGATGAGGAAGAACAAATAAAAATTAAAATGCTTTTTCCTGTCAATTCCTTTCTGAAGCTTTTCAGAATGTAGCCAACACTCTCCATTTGATTTTGATGTTACTACTTTTGAATAGCAACTGTCATCCACAACCAGCCCCTTAAGGTTATCTTTTATAACAACAGTATGCAACTCCTCTGTGGTTTTATTCAATGTAGCAAATCATTTCAAAGCAAAATGTTCCACAACGAAGCATCAAAACAGTTCTATTTAGATCCACTATTTGAATCATTCTCTTGATTGTATCTGAATTTTTTTTTAATCCTTGTATAAAGCAATCATCAAATTGATTCAAATTGACCTGATCCGATGTGATGTTTTAGATCAATAGATCATTCAGTTTGCTGGGCAGATTTAATTGGAAGACTCAGTCAAATGGAATCAAAGTTTTTTTTATTCTGATGTGTGAAAGTTAAAAAAAAACATTTGTCCACAGGAAGGAGCTCCCAAAACAAGAATTTACATCGGTGTTATAGGATGTTCCTCCAAAGGAGATATTTGGCATTTGTTATTACCCTTTGAATCTGCACCTTAATAGTGTTCTTTCAATGGATTATAAAGCTATTAACAATGGTAGCAGCAGCAACTCTCCAAGGCTAGGACCTACCTTTTTAATTTCCCACAATAATCCAAGGTCTCCAAAGTAATTTTATTTTTAGGCATTATGGGAAAATAAAACATGACTCAGAAATCCATTTGCATGAAGTAGCATCATTTCTGCTAAGCTTATGGGGCACCGGGACACTGGAGTACACATTAATATCACTTGGACTTGCTGATTTCCCCATTTATCTTTCTTGCAAATTCTGGTTGGTTTGACAACCTGTCTATACACGCAATAGAAGAATGGGAGATGGTGCAAAATTTGCCATATTGCAGAAATGTGCATGCAATATTATCTTGAAATGCCTAACTGGATAATAACTATCTGCAAATTCTTTGCCTAGCAGGAAAAAACAATTTCCTAGTAATTGTCCTTTTTGAATTCCCCCTGAACTTTGAAGAATGAATTGCCTTCAAAATAAGGACATGGTGGGAAAATTTAGGCCTATATTTATTATGGTTTTTAATATCAGTCCTTACTGTCATGATGTACCTTAGAGATCAAATATATGACAGTTAAATCTGCCCTTGGTCACCTGCCCTTTTTCTTTTGAGGTCCAATTGGAGTTTGTTTATTTATTTACTTACTTGGTTTATAAAAGTAAAGATTTCCCCTGTCCAGTCATATTTGACTCTAGGGGGTGGTGCTCATCTCCATTTTCTTAACCAAGGGAACCAACATTGTCCAAAGTTACTTCTGTGATCACGTGGCCAGCATGACTACACGCTGAGGCACACAGAATGCTGTTATCCTCCCAGCAAAGTGATGCCTATTTGTTTACTTACATTTGCATGTTTTCAGACTGCTAGGTTGGCGGGAGCTGGGGCAAGTAACATGAACTCACCCCATTGTGCCTCGTTCAAGCTTAACTACTGAGACATCATGTCCCGCTTGGTTTATATGCTGCCCCAATCAAATCTATTTCTGGACTGTTTGTTAATTGACCATCAGTAATAAGTTTAATTCACTTAAAACTTAGTTGGTCCATTCTGTATTCCTAAGTCAAATTTAAACATTCTTCTCCATTAATTATAATATTTAGTACTTCCTGATTATCTCTAGTGTCTAAACCTCACAATTCACCCTATCATGTTTTTTTCAAGACTTCAAAGCAAAAGTAAAGGAAGGCTTCTTATAATTAATTTCAAAATCTTATTTCAAATTCATCTGGAACCTTAGTCTGCTTCTAACTTTTCAGAACCAATATTCTAATCTTCTTGTTTATTCTTTCCACAGAATATATATTTTAGTCATTAAACTTGTATATAAAACTTATATTGCCAAGAATTGAAGGAAAGGAAAGTCACCTGGCATTCTAAAATTTGTCATTGCAAATGTTCCTAATAGCTTAAAAAAATATGAATATTAACATTTTATTGTAGGAAAAGGAATGATATGTGGAATCTGATTGACATAAAAATAATATGGTATAAGATAGCATAAGATAATGAAAGATTACAAACTAACAAAAGCAATTATATTACTATTAGAATTGTACAATATATTAAATGTAAATATGATGAATACTATTTTATTGCATTACAATGTGACTTGAAAGGGGACTAGTGGTGCTATTCTACTAGTTTGTCCCTGTTCTGGTGTATCGGCAGTGACAAAGATCAGTGGAGACAGAACCGATTCTCTCTGATGAACTGCTGTTGGGCCCACCCGCCCACCTGGGCTCCCATACTGACCTTTATTCCCTGCTTTTGAAATGCAGCTGCTTTGTGGGGCACAACAGATTGCCGTGCGTCAGCTGCTGAAGCTAGAGGGATTGCTGGAGGTGAGTTGGAAAGCCTCTGCACATGTGCAAAGTGCGTGTTTGGCATGCATGCATGTGCAAAGTGTGTGCGTGCATGTGCAAAGCGCGCTCACCAAGCCACGCCCACCAAACTGGTGGTAAACTATTTTGAAATGCACCACTGAAGGGAACACTTTAAATATAATAGTGGCACAATTGAAAATTCAAAAGGGAATGAATAATGGAAAAATATAAATTAATATGAATCTGTGAATTGTTATCAGAATTATATAATTTGTTAAACACTGCAAATACAATTATTAATATAGTTATATAGTAAAAGGAGTAATATTAAGAATACAAAGATTGACATAAAAATAACATACTGTAATATTGAATAATTAAGATTGCTAATTTAACAAAATATGCAGATTAAGATCAAATCTTATAAGAATGTCAACTGTATCAAAGATGAAAACTATTGTCATATTTGTTTTAAAATGTAAGGCACTCTTGGAACCATACTGTTCACACAATGATATGTTGAAACAAAATAAAAAATAAAAAAATGTATTGCAAAAAAAGAAAAACAGATAAGTGTTGGTTTTCGAATGCAACCAAGAAACGAAACTGTCAGCTCTGCTTGATTCGGCTTGGTGTCTCCAGGGCATCTTGCCATCACAGGTGAGGTGGGGATGAAAGGGCATTAAAGCTGTCTATGTACATGATGGGAAATCAGGAGTGGGGGGATGACAGGTGATAAAGAACAGAACAGCCGGATCCTGTTCGTACCAGCATCCCAAGGCCAAGTACTCTGAGAAATATGTGGAATACCATCAAATATCTCAGTGTTCTCAAACATCTTGGTGACCTCTGGTTGGCTGGAAATGGACTGGTCATAGGAGGAGGGTGGGGTGTGGGTCAACCTTTTTTGTATCTTGCAACCATGGGAGAATTCAGAGCTGGCTTGACTTTACTGCAACCAACACCTTTAGTAAAAGAACCCTTTGTTTTAACCAAACGGGTCAGCTATGGAATCATGATTCATCGCTGCCACATAGCTGGAGAAAGTGGGAGGGGGTGATGTTAATTGAGTAGCTGTTAGTAGAGAAAATATAATTCTTTTGATAGTTCAAAGTTAAAGAGTGTGGCGCAGAAAGAATTGGAACATATTTTGGGATTGGTTCATGTGATGTAATGATGAGTAAAAAGGGGATGGTTTGTAGGTTGGGACATTGTAAGGAAGTTGGGAAATTTTTAGTTTCAGAATTCCACAGATGTGCCAGGTGTTATTCTAATAAAAGTACTTTTGAGATTATGCTTGTCTTTGAGTTACTGACAGGAATGGATGTTCCCTGGAACACTGACATTATTCTGAAACTCTAAAAACTTCCATCTCTCCTAAGAGGGGAGCTGTTAGGGATTGCTGAACCCCAGGATTGATTCAAGGAATGGATCAATACAAAGAATCAGCAAAGATGGAAGGGGAGACAGAAGGGCTTGTGGGGGGGGGGGTCCTCTGGAACAAAAATTGCATCCCCCAGCCCCCCTTCAGAGGAGGTGATGCAGGCATTGAAGCATGCAGAGGAGAGAGGAGATTTAGGAGCCCGGCCCAGATGATCAGACTCATGGGAGAGTTGTCAGACGGGACTGGATAAGCTGCCTGAACAAAAATCTTTCTCAAGCCCTCTACATACTACAAGGGAGACAGATTGGAAGATTGAGGCCCCAATTGAATCAGAAGCCTCCCAAGACAGCAACCAATGGATTACCTCCCAAAGCCAATCGTTAACAGAATTACCAGAGGAGTTTCAACAACTTAAGGTGGGAAGTTATGCCTCAAAGCCACAAACTGTCCAGGCAAGCTGGAGCATAATGAAACCCATTTTTACCTTTCCCAATTTAAGGAGGGAAGAGTAATTCACTCTAGTATTAGTTGGAGATGGCCAGTGAAACAGCCCAGTTCAGCAGGATTGAATTTCAAGAGAGAGACAAGAGATGCAGACTATAATGGGTATGTTACAACATCCAAGTCCTCCCACACACACCCAGAAGGAAAATTACACCCTGCAGAAAGTATCCCTCCAGGGTCACGATTTTATCCTGGTCAAGGGTGGATCCAGTGCCAGCGGATACCAGCACCGACAACACCCTGGCTCCAAAGAAAATCAGCAATCCCTTCCCAACAAAAGGATCTGTACAGGCAGCAGGAGGCAGCCACCCCCCATTTCCCCATGCAGGGAATAAGGCAACAACTGGCCTCTTTATGGCAGGCCCCTGATCAGTCCCCACTCAGAGCAACCCTGCAGAGGCCCTTCTTCCAGAGACCCCCAACCCAGCCAGGCCTCGGAAGACCCTTCCAAAGTGGATACATGCCTCATCAGGCTCCTTTCATTCCAGCTCAGCCTTCGGTTGCCAGGGCAATACCACCTCCCCACCCACCCCCAGACCAGACCAGATGCTGTTCGAGGCCACTTTTGACGGATGGTATGAACATTTTGCTTATAATCCTCACTTGAATCTGGTCTCACATAGACCAATATGCAACAGAACATGATTACCTAGTCACTGGATTACCTAGGCTACCGAATATCTAACCAGGGAATTGAGATGGACCCTGGAAAAATGAAAGCCATGCTGGACTGGCAACCCTCCAAAACACGAAAGCAACTTCAAAGCTTTTTGGGTTTTGCCAATTTCTATAGACAATTAATTCCTTCTTTTGCTGAGGTTGCCCTCCCTTTGACAGAGTTATTAAAAACGGGGCCTTCCCCCACAGTCAACCCCTTGCTTGGACAATGGACTGTCAGAAAGCTTTTGAAGCCTTAAAACGCCTCTTTGCAACTGAGCTCATTCTCTAGCCCCCAGCTCCAACCAGACCTTTTGTAGTCCAAGCTCATGCTAATGATGTGGCAGTCATGGCCATTCTTCTCCAAAAGGTCTCTCAGAACCGACTGATGCCTTGCACTTATGTGTCCAAAAATCTGACAGACACAGAGCAAAGATGGGCGGTCTGGGAGAAAGAAGCATTTGCAGTACAATGGGCTTTGTTGACTTGGAGGCATTTCCTAGGAGGGGTGAAGGAGCAGTTTGAGGTGTGGACTGATCACAAGAACCTCAAGGCTCTAAAGACGCCTCAAAAGCTATCACCTAAACAGTTCAGCTGGGCTCAATATTTCAAGTGGTTCAACTTCAACATGAAATATATCCCTGGAGGGAAAAACATATTGGTGGACGCCCTGTCAAGGAAACCCCAATTTGACAGTTGCCAAGAGGAAGTAGTGCAGACTATGATATCAGAAGCTCAATCAGCAGACCAAGTAGCCCCTCGAGGCCAAGCCAACTGCAACCCCAGACACCTGTAAGACAAACTGACAACAGAGTCAGCCTATTGATCGATCCCTGGTTTGTGGAGCATCAAACTGAATTGACAATGAATGAGGGACTGGCTTGGAAAGGGACTAAACTTTATGTACCCACAAATCTAAGACTAATGGTACTAAAGCGTAGCCACGACTTGTGATTGGAGGGACACTTCGGTTTCTTACTACATTTAGTCAGAAGACAGTTCTGGTGGCCAAAAATGAAACCTGACATCGAGGACTATGTGAAAAGCTGCTCAATTTGTGCCACGACGAAACACAGAACTGGGAAACCCCCTGGCCTCCTCCAACAAGTAGCTGAACCAACACAGCCATGGGAAGAAATTGCAATGGACATTATTGTAGTATTACCTGAGAGTGGAGGGAATACAATCATTTGGACTGTTATAGACTTATTCTCTAAGCAGGCCCACTTTACAGCCTGTAAAGGACTCCCATATGCAAAAAAAGCTTGCAAAACTGTTCATGAAGCATATCTATAGGCTACATGGAGTACCTCGTAGAATAATCTCAGACAGAGGGGTACAGTTTACTGCTAAGTTCTGGAGGGAGTTTTTAAGATCTATTGGGTCATCCCAAGGATTATCCTCAGCATTCCATCCAGCATGCAACAGAGCAGCAGAGAGGGCCAACGCTATGGTGGAACAATACATTAGACGCTATGTAAATTATCAACAAGAAAACTGGGCAGAGTTATTTCCATTTGCAGTGGTTGCTTATAATAATGCAGTACATAGCAGCACAGGGTTGACTCCATTCCAAATCAACACTGGCATGGAATTTGTCCCTATGCCACAATTACCTAGAGAACCCCCCACATCCATGTCTGAACTCATTCAAAAAGGGTTGGGAGGATACAAAAAAAGCTTTGGCTGAAGCTGCTAAGGATTACAAAAAGCAGGCAGACAAACATAGATCCCTCCAACCACTGTTTAAAGTAGGAGACAAAGTATATTTTTCAACAAAATATCTTAGGTTGAAGCTTCCTGGTAAGAAGTTGGGGCCTAAATTCTTAGGTCCATTTCCGATATCAAAAGTAATCAATCCAGTCACAGTCCAATTAAGTCTTCCCCAGTTATTGGGAAAAATACACCCAGTGTTCCATAGTAGTTTATTTAAAAAAGCTGTTACATCAACGATAAGACCAATAACAACAGCTCCTCCTAAACCTTTAATCGTACAGGGCGAGACACATTATGAAATCAAGAAAATCCTCAATTCTAGATTACACTAAGGACGGTTACAATACTTGGTGTTGTGGAAGGGTTACCCTATATCAGATGCCACTTGGGTTAAAAGTTGGGATGTACATGCAGATAGGTTGGTTAACCAATTCCATGAGAAATTTCCCAACAAACTGAAGGGTCCTCTTGGAGGGGGGAGAGGGGGTTAAGGACATTGCATTAACCCCTGGTTGTGTTTTGTTTCTTATTTTCTTATAGGAGGTGAACTTCTCAAGTGGGGATGATTGTCAGCAATAGAATCATGATTCATCACTGCCACATAGCTGGAGAAAGTGGGAGGGGGTGATGTTAATTGAGTAGCTCTTAGTAGAGAAAATATAATTCTTTTGATAGTTCAAGGTTAAAGAGTGTGGCGCAGAAAGAATTGGAACATATTTTGGGATTGGTTCATGTGATGTAATGATGAGTAAAAAGGGGATGGTTTGTAGGTTGGGACATTGTGGGGAAGCTGGGAAACTTTTAGTTTCAGAATTCCACAGATGTGCCAGGTGCTATTCTAATAAAAGTACTTTGAGATTATGCTTGTCTTGGAGTTACTGACAGGAATGAATGTTCCCTGGAACACTGACAGAGTCAAGGGTCTTTCTTTCCTAAAGGATTGGATTGGGGCAGGTTTGACAGAAACTTGGTGAACTTTATGTCCATATACAATACAATATGAGAAATTCTAGAGCTCAAGTGGACAATCTCACAATCTCCCCTTTTTCTAGAGAGATTTTCACTATCTGACTGCAGATTTCTGTCACTGTTCTTGCTCCTTTAGGGATATCTCCTACACCATGAATCCTCATTGGAAGCTTTCATTACATGTTTCCCATTCAGTATTTTCTCATAATAGAAATAATACAATGTAGCAGAAAGACCTTGCAGCCGGATGAGACATAATTTTAACAAAGAGGATGTTGTGTTAACTTAATAGTTTGCTTCGCCTTGAGTTTCCTAGCACAGATGTAAATGCTGTTGTTCATTTTACTCAGCAAGTTAGCTTAGTAAAGTTTTCTATGAAAGGTCCATTGACAAAGGAAACAAATGTGAAAAGATTGAACAAGGAAATGCTTAAAAGTGGGACAGGGTGGAAGAATGTGCCTTTTCATTTCAGTTCTTATTTAGTAATTGTCCTTTATGATCTTAAAAATTAGTCTTCAGTGTAGTGAATGTGAAATTTCACTTCAAAGAAAACAGTATTGCCTGTAATAATTTGTGATTGCATTCAAGTCACACTGTTATTACAAGTTTACCAATGCAGTTCTACCAAAATGGTTGATTAAATCACACAACTCCATTCTGAGGATTACATAATCAAAACCTCCTTCACATGCTGAAACTCATAATCACATTGCCATATTGTCATGCATGCAATCCCAGGCTACTGAGAATATTCACTGCAATTATGCTGGCAGGATTAATCAGTTGGTCTGAGAAGAGGATTCATAGATAAAATATGTTTGCAGTACATGGATATGATTGCTTGGTCTTTATTTTACTTTTATTGGACGCTTAATAATTTCTTTAAACTTGTATTCTGTCTGACTGTCAATTAAACTGGGTGACTGTAAGTCACCCAGCAAATAAATTACAATAAAATAGCATAAAAGATAAAATATGTCAAATGCAATGTATTCTATTTTTCATAGACATTTACCATCACTTCCTATTTTTTAGTAATATTCCAACAGCATTTTCCAAAAGAAAATGAAAAAAGGGAATTTTTAAGCTCAAGCTTTGGGGACAATATCAAACAAACATGCAGTGTTGTATCTGAATGCAGTAGTTTATCCCTACTTGAAAGTTTTTCATGAAATTGGACATGTACGATGCAGACTTACGGACTGCAAAAATGAATGAATGAATGAATAAATAAATAAATAAATAAATAAATAAATGTTGGAAATGTACATTTCTAATTTTCTATTTCTTTTCTTCACTTCCCATCAATTCTGCAATTGTAGGATAGTGAATTACACCTACCGTGTTTCTCATATAATAAGGCCGGGTCTTATTTTTTTTTGAGCCCCGAAAAAATGGCTAGGCCATCTTTTCGGGGGTGACTTAATTTTCTCCCCCCCTTGCATGTTCGGGTGGGCGGGCGGCGATGGCTTGGATGTTGACCTTGGCGTTGGTAGGGCACTTCGTATTGGGGTCAACGCAGGCAGCACCATATCCGGGTGTGCAACAAAAGTACTTCCTAACGGCAAGGCCCCCCCACCATTCCCCCCATTTTTCATGTTTTAATATAGGCCTTAATTTGGGGGAGGGGCTTAATTTCATTTCATGCCTATAAAACATGCTGGGACTTCCTATTGGGGGAGGCCATATTGTTGGAGAAACAGGGTATTCATATCATTACTTGTAAATTCTTCAAACAAGAACAAATACTTCCTTTTTATTGCAACATTCTGAAGAAAAGATATGGAGATGCCTTCAGAAATTAAAACACTAGGAAAACTACTTTCTTCTCTGCACACTTGAGTTTTATCTGGGAATTGTGTTCATCATGAATGTTATGAGATATTCATCTTTAAAACTCTAGCTAGGAATCAGTCCTTTTAATGTACTTCTGTTCAATGCTTCCATAGTACAACAGTTCCCAATGATTTTTTTCAGGAACAATGAGTGTTAAGTCATTTGAAAGCATATTAAATTTGTAGGATAGTGATATACCCAGGGAGGATTGTAATTCAAGAGAAAGGTAAGGAAATAAAGGGCCCTTCAAAAGACCTGAAATGTTAAAACAACATTTAAAAGTTCAGATTTTATTGTGTTGTTCTCAAAGGATTTAAATCTTTCCATGGGCCTTTTCAAAACTCCCCAGATAATGTTGGGGTCAGTTACAGCTGCCTGGCAACTGTTGAGATTCATTGCAAGTCTGTGTAAAGTGTTGAGGAACTGCCTACAGGAATGGCCAATTCACACTCTAGGGGGTTATTTATATTCTCCAGATGATGTAGTGGACATTACTTTAAAATTTCCAATGCCTTTCCATTTCCATAAGTCATTGAGTTGGTTATGCTTAGACTATAAAACTACATAATATATGACTCCCCGTGTTCAAGAGATGAGGCCAGGGAATAGAGAATATGTTAAAAAGGAGAATATGTCAGAAAGAGGCACGAAAATATCCTCACCAACACAATCCTTGAGTCCAGAAGTAACACAGAGAGAGGTTCTGGTACAGAAGAGGTAGAAATTATACTATAGTTCACTTATATTCATTCTCACATTTTTGAGATATGAGAGATTCTTAGTTCCAAATCAAAGACTCCTAATAACAAGAAAACAGTTCTCCAAATATGAACCATGAAGCTGGACCATAAACTTCTTTCTTTGATTCAGCAACCTAATTCGTCCATTATAGTGCTTCTGGACCAATACAGTCAGTATACTTTTTGAAAATGTAATGGAGTCACAAGCCAAATAATAATCCATTTTCATCAATGAGATAAATGTGCTCTTTGGGGAAATTGTTAGCTCTGTTAACTAAGCACTGTCCATGGTGCTGAAAACCCAAGTGCAACTATTAAAGTGTTCAGGAATCCACTCCTTAAGATTCTTTGCCTCTTGTCAATATTGTATTTCTGATTGATACAGTATTCTTTCCTAAACTTTCCCAATGTCATAGAGATATTAGTGAAAGAACTGATTCTGTGACCATCTCTCATCTGAAGAGGCAATATTGCCATCTATCAAATTTGAGGAGTTCCATCTGAAAATTGCAGTGAGACCACAATCCCCTTACCCTTCAACTCTTCAAGGACTCTTCAACTGTAGAATATTTTGCACTGGAGATAGGCTTAGCCAATCATCTCTATTAAAAACTCAGTCTTAGATTTCTCCACTATTGAAAAATTTACTTTTTCTACATCAATCTGAGCTCTGCGTGCAGTTGTCTGGGTACTTTCAAGATATGAATTTATAAAATACTATAATAATTTGCAGGACTGCAGCATATGCAGATGGGTAAAACTAAAGT
Organism: Notechis scutatus; assembly: GCF_049901735.1. Lineage (NCBI taxonomy): Eukaryota > Metazoa > Chordata > Lepidosauria > Squamata > Elapidae > Notechis > Notechis scutatus. The sequence continues at coordinate 10,419,917 of NC_142015.1, forward strand.
TTTAAAGACATATTCTTTTTCTTCTCTTACATATAGCTAGAGTGCTAAAAGTGTGATGCAGAAACAGTAGCCGCTTTCACAAATAGTTTTATTCATCCTTACTGATATCTTCACTTAGAAGTGCTATTATGCTATGATTCATGATTGATTGCAACTACGATACCTAGGATGGATAACAAAAAGAAAATTAAGCTGTAGTAGCACAGTAGGTTAGAATTTAATATTGCAGACTAACTCTGCTGACTGCCAGCAGTTTGTTGCTGTCCAGCTCAAGGTTGACACAACCTTCCATCCTTCTGAGGTCAGTAAAATGTGGACCCAGATTGTTGGGGACAATATGCTGACTCTGTAAACTGCTTAGAGAGAGCTATAAATCACTATGAAGTGGTACATGTCTAAGTACTATTGATATTGTTATTAATAAATTAGTAACCAACCCAAATGGGGGAGGGAGAGGAAGGGAAGGGAAGGAGGAAGGAAGGAAATGAAGGAAGAAAGAAGGACTAGTAAAAATGTTTGAAAAGGAGATAGATAGTTTGAGGGATGGGATTGCAGAGCACATATTTTTCCCTAGGTATAAATGATATGCTTAAAATCCAACTTGCTATTAATAATTATTTTAAAAAATGTTAATGCATATGTAGACCATCTGAGATGCCACAAGAAAGCAAACAATAAATGACTTCCAGTTTGAAGGGCTTCGGTGACAGACAGAAATCCGCGATCGTGTGTGGTTGCTGTCTGGGCTCACCGCTAGAGCGCCCCGAGCCGGCTGGTTTCGGAGCTAAGCCACCCCGTAGAGGTGGTGAAGAGGGGGGAGACCGCCAGCAGGGTCGAGGAGAGCCGCATCTCTCCTCCTCAGCTGGCCATTACTCCCTTTCCCGAAGGCAGTTGCAGCGGTGGTCAGAAATGGCCACCACAAAGAAGAACTCAACTGGAAAAGAATCTGCAGGAGGAAAATAAGAAGTGAAAGTTTTGGCTGACTGGGTTAAATTGTAAAAGCAACAACTAAGGTACCCTGGAATTTAAACTTACAAAAAATAACATCACTCCCAAAGAAGAGTCGGAAGCAGTGAAGGAAAGTGAAAAGGGAAAGGTTTGGCTTTTTTTTTTCTTTCTCCTTCCCTATACTGACAACTAAGAGACTTAAATAAGAAATAAGAAAAAATCCGCTTTGACATCAATAGGCAATTAAGCTGAAAATAAAACAAAATGCCAAAGGGATAATAAAGATTTCTGGACATTAAAAACTTTCTTTTTCATAAGCAGGAAGGGAGAGAAAAAGAATAAGGGCAGGATCTGGAAGAGGGAGGAGATTGCCTGGAATTAAAAAGAATCTAAAGTAAAACTTCAACAAGACTTCTAAAAGATACATTTTAACTGAAACTTTGCAACTAAATAGTAACCCCAGGAAGAGAAAGTAAAAAAAAAAAAAGAGCAAAAAAGAAACAGCCTGCATGTTATTTGGATTATTTGGTGATCTTTCGATTTTTGGTTATTATATTTGAATGACTAAAATCAATCGGGTGGTTGTTTAAAAATTTACACAATGGCATCACTTCTGGATGAATTGAAAATGGAACTTAAAAAGTACAAAGAAGATGCACAAGAAGGGAAGGGTTCTTTTGGCTTCGTTTTTCAATTCTTAGAAATGGAGATTTGGAACTATGAGAAACAACAAGAAAAGATTGCAAAACAAGAATACTGGGACAAAGAAGAAGCCATCTTTAATGAACAAGTAATTCTATGTGGGGAAGAAAAAGGAAAGGGGGAAAGAGAATGGAGAATTTAAGACTTAAAAAAACAACCAAAGAAAAGAAAAATAATTCAAAAAATAAGTATAATAGTGGAAAGCAACAGAAAAGGGGAATACAGAAAAGAGAAATAGAGGTAGAGAGACAAGGGGGTAAAAAGGGGAGAGAGAAGAAGAGAGGGAAGAAGGAAAGGAAAAGAAGTTACAAAGGACCGGAGCAAGATATAGAGAAACAGGACCTATTTAGAGATAATGGGTGAAAATCTAACTGAAAAAGGGATTCTGTAACGGTACATAAGATTGTATTGTTATATTAGTAATAGAAATAACTTTAGAAAATTGGAAACAATGTATGATTAAAATGAGGGATAAAATAGTTAGTGTAATTTAGTGAAATGTTTGTGAATAAAATAAGTGAAATAAAATAAATGAGAAAATTGAATTAGGAAGGAACGGGAACATTTTAATTAGTTAATGTTTTATAAAATATAAGTGAAGGGGCGGGGGAATTAACTATGGAAAGCTTATAATTGTTCCCCTAGAAGTATGATATTTAATTGAGAAGTAATGTTAAAGATGTTAAGACTTTAATGAATATTAATATTAATGATAGAATTGAATTGGAATGGAATGTTGTTTTAATTATATACATTTATAATTTTTTTTCTTTTTTTAAGAATACAGTGTGTATTTTAAGAATGTACCAAGCAGAATCCGAATGGAAGTTATGCATTGTATTGAATGTTACAACTTTAGGGAAAAGATATAAAGGTGTCATACTCCAATCAGTAACTACAGGAGAAATTTTGTTTAATGAGAAAAGATAATAGATAATTGAAACAGGACAGGCAAAAAATATAAATACAATTATTTGAATTGAGATGAGATAATTAAAATAAAATTGAGAAAATTAAAAGAGGGGAGAAGCTATGCAGAAAATGTAAAATAGTAATAAGATATGGAATAGAATATAAAAATGAGCATGAACCTGAATTTGTGTCTGTACGAAGAAATGTAACCCGGGATTATGCTGCTTTCAAAAAAGATGTTTTATTTGTATTTTTTTTTCTCTTTGTGAAAACTCAAATAAAATTTACAAAAAAAAAAAGCAAACAATAAATGGTTAAAAAGCTTGATTTAAGAATTGTGCTTCTAACCAACCTTAGTAGCTTGCTAATCTATTTTCATAATTATTAGAAATAGAGTATCAGCAGCTCCTGGTGGTTGTGCTACCATTTTCATTTCTTATTCTTGGCATAAGCAGTGGATCTGTTATTGCTTTTGGTCTGTTTATGTATCAAAATTATAAATAGGGTATGAGAAAATATACAAGATACCCCAACATTCAATTTAAGTCTGAACACTCCCCACCCCACTCCATCCCATATACCTCTTCCTGCAATGATGTTGCAATGGATGAATGTACTTACACACTACAGGTGAGATTTATGAAGCTAAATAAGTTAATGACACAATCTGGTCTTACCATGGGGTTCTTATAATTATCAAAAACAGTGGGATTTCAAGATATTAAATATTAGGGACTTTCTTTTTTCTCCATCAAGCACAAAGAATTTTTAAACACCTTTTATTTGTACCTTGAGAGAGAAAAAGTGATGGAAGACATAAAAAAAGAAAAGAAAAGCAGACCAAATATATCATTCTGCAGATCTCCACTGAAAGAGCTCATAATGAAATATTTAATTACAGCCTGTAAGCAGGTGATTTGATTAAAATAAACAGGCTTACCTGATTAATGTTCTCTGATATGGTGAAAAATGGACAAAAGGCTTTTTAAATATTAAAGAAAACCAGAGCCAGCTGCTATTTTGACTACTAAGCTCTACCTATTGCTATTACAGAATGAAATAAATCAAAATGAGATTAATGTTCCCCATGGAAATAGGTACCAATAAGAATGTGAAACTCCACTGCACAAAACTTCATGACTTTAAGAAAGTTCTTCTGAGATCCTTCAACAAGCTGGAGAGTTTCAGATGTCTATTAGGAATTAAGATTAAATTTGTACAATCTATGAAAGTTGAAAATGAGTTACAGTAAGGGCTCCCATTTGTGGAACCTTAAAAATGATATATTATGCCACAAGGTCTCATGGTCTAAAGCTCAGACTGTCAACTGAAAACTTATGAAATCATAAATGTGTTAATCTTCAAAGTACCACAAGACCAAACTATGCTTCAGCCTCTCTCATTTGTACTCTCCCCACCCAGATTGGCAACTTTTTATTCATAATTCTATGCTTCCTTATATCTTCAATTCCTGGCAAGGAGCCCATGCATCTAGCCTCACTTTGAATCATAACCAAATAGCTAGTTAGAGCAGTGGTCCCCAACCTTTTTTGTACCAGGGACCGGTTTCAAGCAGAAAATTTTTCCAAGGACCGGGGGGAGAAGAGAAGGAGGGGGGCTTTTCCTGTCGTCGCAGCTATTCCGAAGCGCCCGTTCACCCCCCCGCCCGCCCGCCCGCTTCAATCCACAGTGTCCGTTTGCCTGCCTGCCTTAGTTTCTGGTTGTTTGGGAGCAGCTTCGGCTGAGAATAATAACTATTCGCCTTTTTACTCAGCCGAAGCTGTTCGATTCAACCATTAACGAAGGCAGGCAGGCGGAGCACTGCGGGCGGGCGGGCGGGCGGACGGGGTGGGGTGGGGAGAAACGGGCGCTCGGGAAGCTGCGGTGACAGGAAAGCCACCCCCACCCCGGCTTCTTTGAAGCAGTTTCTTCCTGGGCTGGTGGAGGAGCGAGAAAGCGACTGAGAGAGCTGACCCAGAGAGAAGGACAGGCTTCGGTTGCTTCCTCCCTCCCCTTCTTTCATTTGTGTCCTTGATCCCCGATCCCAGCAGCATTCTGAGTTAGAGCATCTGAAGATGGTGTAATAGCAAATGCTACAGGCTAGTTGTATATTCATTCTCCACATAGCTCTTTTGAATTCCACTGTATAGTGCAGTGTTGGTGTGGTGTTGGGGTTTTTTGGTTCAATGTGTGGAGTGTAAAGGATGTGTGTTTGTGTTTATTTTCATGGTCATGATGTTCACTGAAGATGGTTTGATTTTGTTGTCTGAGGTGCAATGACAATAAAGTAAACTAAACTAAACTGGGGCAGTGCAGAGGAGAAATGGGAGATAGAGTCACCTCCATACAGCCAAGCTTATGGAGATAAAAGAAGGAAAAATGAAAAGTGAGATGTCTGACTTCTTCAAAGTAACACAAGATGCAACAATCACAGGGGAATGAATGAATGGATGGATGGATGAATGAATGAATGAATGAATGAATGAATGAATGAATGAATGAATGAATGAATGATAATGGGGAAAAGATATTCAATGGCCAACCAATCTTGTCCTTTGGGATTCATGAGCAAAACAAAACTGCTAAGAATGTTCCTCATCTCCACCAGTTTTTTCCAATCCAACCTACACTCCTGACAAACAGAACACCAAGCCAAATACTTGAATGGAACAAAAAGGAACAGAAGTGAGTGAGTGAGTGAATTCAGCACTGTTAAAGGCACAAATGAGTGAATTTGGCTTAGAACTCAACTAAGCTTTTAACAAGTTGGAGGGAAGACAGATTGGAAGGATAATTTTACTCTCCAAGACAGATTTTGAATGTAATTTGGGATTTGAACTACTCATTCTACCAATTAAATCATTCTTGAATTGTTTTGATTTCAGTAATGTTTTTTATTACTGGAACTGGCTGTCACATACATTTTGAAAGAAAAGTGATACTTCAGGGGGTTCCTTCTTTCATCATCTATTGTCACAGAAGAAATGGTCAAGTTGACAAAATATTAAGATACATCTCTAAAGAAGAGAGAGAATCTTGATTGTAGTGGAATTATCACTGGTCATTATGGACATATCATGAGTCAGTTAATACAACCAGGTAAAGATATTTGACATCAAAGCTAGCTGAAACTGGAGAAAAGATGTTAAAACTTTTATTCTTGACTTACATAAATGATAGAGGAAACAGTGTCTCCTTTTAGCAGTTTTTGACATCTCCACTCAGTGAGGTGGGTTATAGAATTCCCAGAAAAAATAAGAAAAAAGAAATATACCCAGTGATGCAGTTTTCTGCCTGTTTGCTGTCAATTTTGTACTATAGAAGGTGTTCGAAAAATTCCCAGGGCTTTTAATCTGTTCCAGCTTTCAGTTTATAACAAGAGAAGCCAATCTTCTTGCTGATTACACCCCCACTCTTTCTTTCTTTCTTTCTTTCTTTCTTTCTTCCTTCCTTCCTTCCTTCCTTCCTTCCTTCCTTCCTTCCTTCCTTCCTTCCTTCCTTCCTTCCTTCCTTCCTTTCTTTCTTTCTTTCTTTCTTTCTTTCTTTCTTTCTTTCTTTCTTTGTAAGGTAATCAGGAGAAAATAGTGGCGCAGTAATGACTCTAGTGAAATAAAGCTTGAAATTTTGTCTCTCCCCCAGAATTTTAGAGAACCAATGTTCCTTCAAGACCAGTGAATTTACACTTTCTCATTCTTGCAATCACAAGAAGCTAGTCAGCATGGAAACCATGTAGCCATAAATAATGCCCTTCAGGTGAATAGCAGAAAAAGCATGCCATTTTATACAGATATTCTAATTATGAAAGTTAGTTTTCAGAAGGTTCTAGTTATCCAAAAAGGAAAATAAATAAAAATGGAGAGGTGGATAAGGTTCAAAAGCTATATACATTTTAAGTCACCCACTTCTGACATGTAGTATCTGACTAGATGCCTTTTATACCCTTCTCATTAATAATTCAAATGTGTTATACATTAATAATTAAAATAATTTGCTTTAATTGCTGTTATTCTGCCCAAGAACATAATTATAAAACAACATTTACATGTTTTAAATAGGTGAAGGATGGTCTTCTGCAGCTTTTCTTTTTCCAAGGAAGCTTTATTATTTCTTTTTCTATTCTTTACTGTTTTCCCCTTGCTTCTTCTAATGGCAATGCAGTTACTAAATCTGAAAAAAAGTTGCTACTGAGGAGTACAAAGAGGAGTAATCAGCATGTTTGGAAGAAACATATTTAATATGCCTGCTTGGCTGCTTTATTACAGCAACCAGATCTGAGTTGCAAAGATTTGAATGACAACAAATTCTTCTAAAGGGCCTCACATAGAGAAACATACATGCAGTACTCATGTATAAAATGAATTTGATTAGAAATAAAATGAATTTGATTAGACACTATCCACAATATTCTTGGGAATGAAGATGGATAGAGAAAAAAATAGAGTGGGTAATGCGATGGAAGCACTAGGAAGAGAATGTGGTTCATTCCTTGTGTGTCTAATCTCACGTAGTCAAATAAAGTTATTCTGTATTCTGCATTCTGCTGCATTCTGCAATGGATTTGTTTTGCTGATCAAGGACTTCTAGGAAAACTTGTTCCCTAGAGGGGGGAAAAAAGAGTAAATATTAAACAGAAATGGTCCTTGTATTTTTTGCAATTCACTTTTGAAATAAATACAACATTCATGTTGCTAAGTATAAAGTCTCTAAAGTTTATTTGAGAAAGGAAGAAGTTATAAAAAATGTTCTTTCCATTTGAAGTATCCTAATCAATGATCCATTTTGTTCCCCCGACAGTCTGGGAAATCACTTTCCAAACTATCCACAGAAAGAACAATTTGTTTGCATGAAGTAAGCTTCCAAACTTATACTCATAAGGATCAGGTCACCCAGATGTCAAAATGTCAGGCAAAAGGTGTGTAAAGAGGTCAGGGCCAGAGGGGGAAAGTATAAGGAATTAGATGCTGCCAGTTCAGAAAGCACAAAGAGAGTTTGCATATAAAATGAAATTGGCTAAAAAGCCTGTGATTCCAACAGATAATGAAGCTAGCTTATGTTCAAACAGGATATTTGCAGCTCTTTTGATACTGCAAATACACAACTGTGGAAGGTCATTCACTGTGCAGAGGGTAACATTCTGTTTTGAATATTGTCTTTCTTAAACTATAGACTTTTGAATGTAATAGTTAAGGCACCAGGCTAAAAATGAGAAACCATGAGTTTTAGTCCCATTTTAGGCAAAACTCAGTTGAGTGATATATCAATACATGTTTGAATTCATAGGGAATCTAGTAAATCTACAATAGGAATGTGTGTATATGTATGTGCAGATATGTGGGTCATGTAGACACTAGAATTGGCTAAACTTGGTTCGTAAGATTAAGTTGCTTAATGTGATACAGATATGTATTGATACATTTGAATTCACAGAGATTCAGATCAAGTTGTTCATTCAAGTTGTTCATTCAAAGTTTAATATCTGGATATCCAAATCTTTTATTTTTATTTGCTTCCACACCACACTGAGAGAAAACAATCTCACATCAGCAGAAAGTAGAGCACAATGGACTAAACGTGTGAACCATTCACTCTATAAGAGCAAACCAGACTGATGCAGAATGATTTTACTTTTAATTTAACACCATATTCAAGTGATCAAAAGAAAGAACTGTGTTGGATATTTTTGTGACCTTGTGTTTGGTGGTGTTTGCCTGGAGTACCCAAGTTAGTATTATCCAGCAGAGCTATTTCTTCTTACAAATTCTCCAATTTGAGTACAAATTGGCAAGTTTTCATTAGCTGAGTGAATAAAGAACTTTCAGCTTGCTGCCATGCTCTTTCAAATCAGCTAGAAATTTGGAGTTGTTTCAGAAGCATTTTCAAGAATTATATTACCAGGAGAAAAAAGTTGAGAGGATGGAGGAAATGCAGTGTCTTTCTTTAAAGAAAGAGATTTGTATTACTCATGCTCCTTTGTTATCTGTTTTCTCAATGCCACAGTGTGCTATAGTGGAATTCAACAGCATAACTCTTAGCTTTGACAAGATAAACTTGTTCCATAAACAAGTTAAATGCATTTGTGTAACTCTCTGCAGAAATAAGATTTATCAAGCATGCCATGGTATCAGGTTGCAAATACTCTTTCTTTCTATATCCATCCACCCTTTACAGTATGAAATAAAAAGGAAGTGGCTATTTTTATTTATTCAAAACATTTATCTCTGTCTTCATCACATGACAATTCAGGACAGTTATTAGAAAATAATCCATTTATTATTAAAAATATCAATATTTTTGAATATGCAATTTAATCAGTTTAGCAATTGCATTTCCAAGAAGAAAAACAGTTTGAGAATTTGTATCAATGAGAATTTCTGGATACACCTTAAATAGCAAATTAGATAACCAATTAACCTCTTTAGAATGAGGCTTTGTGAGTACATAGCATCCGAAGGCATCTGAAGCTACAATAGGTAAAGGATCCCCTTGTACATTCGTGCTAGTCATTTCCGGCTCTAGGGGGCAGTGCTTATCTCCGTTACAAAGCCGAAGAGCCAGCACTGTCCAAAGACGTCTCCGTGGTCATGTGGCTGGCATGACTAAATGTCAAAGGCACCCAGAGCACTGCTACCTTCCCACCAAAGTGGTCCCTATTTTTCTACTTGCATTTTTTACATGCTTTTTGAACTGCTAGGTTTGTAGAAGCTGGGACAGCTTCACTCCATTACGCGGCACTAGGGATTCGAACCGCTGAACTGCCGACCTTCTGATCGACAAGCTCAGCATTTTAGCCACTGAGCCACTGTAGAAGCTACAATATCATCAACAATAATATGACATTTTGCCTTCAGGATATCAAATAAAGCAGGGGACTGATTAATAGAGTTCACTCATGAAAATTCCATGTTTATAGCAAATACTTTCTTCTGACAGCCTAAAAATCTGTCTGCTCTTTGACATCATTAGATTGAGAACATGGGAATCAGATTATCTGTAGGCAATCAAACATGGAAAAGCTCTATTGAGTCAGAAGATCATGACTTAGTGCTGACTACTCATCCTCCTCTTTCTTTATATTTTCCTTCTCCAGTCGATCTTGGCTTTCTTGGTTTTATATCTCTTAATCTTCCCATGATATTTCCACCTGCGTTTGTTATGCTATAACATTCTTCTGTTCAACTCAAATAATGGACTCCTTCTGAAATTATAATTTAAACTAAAGATATAGGGCCAACAAAATCAGCAGTAAGTCACATGATTATGTGATGAAAGTAAAGAATATATTTAATGGATTGATTTTGATGGATATGGTGCCTGAAGAAATTTAACTGAATTTTGGGCAACCTTGAAAGTTGAAACATAAAAAAAAATATTCCCAATGCTAAAGGAAAAATGAAAGTGAAATTTATCGTTGCTGACATTGGAAAGGAAAGGAAAGGAAAGGAAAGGAAGGGAAAGGAAAGGAAAGGAAAAGCCAATACAGAGAGAGAGAGAGAGAAAATGCTCAGGTAAATGCTAAATCCACAGAAGTTCAAGAATACAAGACATTATAGTTAAATAAGTAGTGTAAATATTTTTTAAAAAAAAATGAATAAAAGAACAAGATATTATAGAAAAACAAATCCAAGTGAAAATATTATGGGAAGATCAAGCAATTAAAAAAAACAACAAGAAAGCAAAACTCTACAGGAGAAAGAAAGTATTGCACAAAAAAGAAATAGGTTAAGTAGAAGAAAAAAGATTCCCTACATTGATGACACATATGAAAAACTAGAACCAGCTATTCTTCAAAGTGAAAATAAATGGGATGTGGAAAATAGTTTTACTAACAAAATTGCAGAAGTTAATAAAAAAAAAAACCATGAGAACTGCTTAAAATCTCAGAAAGGATGGGTTTTAGCTATAAGCTCCTGTTTACACTTAAATGTCTGCAAGAAGAAAAGGTGCCTCAGAGAATACCACAATCTCACTGTCAGCATTCCAGAAAACCTCAACTCCAATCAATAACTCCGAGACAGACATCTTCTCAAAGGTTTCTTTTATTAGAGTAATAAACTGGCACATCTTGGAAATCCTAAATCTGAAAGTTCTGGGTTTCCCTCCAATAAGTAAAAAATTGCAAATCCACCCCCTGCACCGCTCATTGCATCATATACCCCAATCACCACTCCTCAACCAGGTGCAGAAACAACATGACCTTGATTTACAAGAAGAATGCTATTATGTCTAATCACATATGCTCCAAGAAATTCCCCCCTTGTCATGCCCCTGTTGGAGTCTGACTTGAGGAAGAGATGGAACAGCTGACAGGGAGTGGGAGTGTAGCTCTGGTGGTTGTGCAGGAAACTGGGAAGGGCACAGGCCGGATGGGCATTCAGAGGAAGACCCAGGCCCATCCCTTCTTCATCCTAGGGCATGCAGGGAGGAGCGGATAAGGGAGAAATGTGAGTGGCATGGTCTACAGGGGAGGAAGGGGGCCTGATCCCCTTCATGGGCTGCAGCTGGGAGGACTGGTGAAAAGGACAAACTGTGCATGGCAAAGTTGCTGGAAGCAAAGCGTGCATTCTTGTCAGAGCTTATCTGTGTTTTGGCTTCCTCCCAACTGTGCTTGCTACGTTATCTGGTAGAAGTCTGCAATTAATCATCCTTGCCTGCCATAGTAATCCCTTCAGTGTGGTTTTTGTTGGGTTTTTTATTTCGAATTAACTTTACTTTGGGTGTAGACTGCATTTATTCCCCCCGTAATCTGTTTTCCTTAAGAGTTTGATATCCTGCCGAGGATAATTGAACATTGGGGCCAAGTTGGAGGCATTAAAGGGACTTTCTTCTATTTTTGTGACTTGGTTATTTTTGTGTCACGACCTGGGTCATCACACCTCTTCTATTTTCCCAGGCTCAAGAATGTGGCAGTGTGGAAGCATCTGGTGCTAATATGGCTTCCAAAGCTGACACTCACAATGTTCCAGTTGTCAAATGGTTGCATGTATCTCACATGCTAATAAGATAATTAATAAGAAGAACCACCAGATGGATAGGGAACATAGGAATATCAAGTGTGAAATTACCTGAAACCATGTTTGTTTCTGATCTATGCTTAGGATCCAGTGCTTGCTGTACTAGGAAGGTAGCTCTTTAAAAGAAAGTTGTGGTGGTAACAGTAAAAAAAGAAAAGTAGAAAAAAAACAGTAGAAAAAAAGAAAGAAAAGAAAAACAGTAGGGCTGAAAAAGATGGAGGAAGAATGATGATAGAGGGATCTACCATCTCCATGTGTAAGGTCCTTCCTCTTCTCAAGAAAGCAGAACTCTTGAAACCAATGGCATTTCAAAAGGAACTTTTATTTAAAAAAACAGTGATAGCAGAGAGAATCTACAGGGGTGAAATTCAAAAATTTTCCCTACAGGCTCTGTGGGCATGGCTTGATGGGACTCAGTCTCTAAAAGAAAGAAGGCGGGCAGGCATGGATGGGGCCAACTGAATCAAATTGTCCCTACTACCTCTGCCGAGGTGGTGTGAGGTGGCTGAATTTCACCCCTGGAGTGTAGGCAGAATTTGAAATTCCTGCAGTGAAGCATTACATTAAACTGCTCCTTTTTAAACCCCTCCCAATGTCCAGTTCATCTTTGAGCCAATCCAAAGGTATGAAGATGTGAGAACTTCAGGCTGAGAAAGTGATAACAGAAAGTTCCCAGTGCTGTGATCTCGCTCCCCCAGTGTTGAAATAGAACAGATGGCCCAAGGCACATTCTTCCCCCTCCCAACTTCCCAAAGGTACATCAAAGCAGAGAAAGGAACAAAGGAAAATCCCATGCAAGCGTAATCCGAATCCCAACCTTCCCAGCAGAATGGCAAGGCCCAGATCTATGATAGAGATAGATAAGATAGAGATCTATGGGGCCTGACAAGATGTTAATAAAATAGCAGATCAACAGGGCATTGCCATGTGGTCCAACAGTAGAGCAGCAGGAGCAGCAAGCCCAAGCTCCAGCAATAGTCTGAGGACCAGCCTCTCCCCTCTTCAAAAATAAGTATGAACTCTTGAAAACTTTGTATTTCAAAAGGAATCTTTTATTGAAGAGGGGTAAAAGCAAGTCAAAATTCAAAACAGGATCTGAGTAGGGGTGGGATTCAACCGGTGTTACTACCGGTTTGGTCAGAGTGTGTTTTGTGCACCTGACGCGCGCTGTGCATGTGTGTAAAACAATTGCAAAAAACATCAGCTATGCCACCCAGACAGCTGACAAGTGCTGCACGTGGGTGCGCAGCATTTGAAAATCCCCTTCTTTCCTGCTTTTTCAACCTCAGCTGTGCCGTGCAAAGCAGCTGAGTTTGGAAAAGCAGGAAACAAAGGATAGCCAAGAGCCCAGGCGGGAGGGTGGGCCAAACAGATGACCAAAAGGTTGTTGCACCGAACCAGTTCGGTGTCTGATGCTCTTCAGAGAACTAGTAGCATCCCACCCCTGGATTTGAGGCCCCTCAGGGCATGCAACTGGGATAAAGGGAATTAGAAACCCCTCCCAACAGTCCAATGTGGATTCCACCAATCTGCAGGTATGAAGATATTATTTTACCAGCTCCTCTGCGAAGACAGAAAAGGTAAGTTTCCCAGGGCTAATCTTCTGGCGTTGCAATTCACATGGCCCCTTCTTGCCAAGAGGTGAGAATTTTCCAGGCATCCAGGTCGCCAGGCAATGGTTGTAAATCATGTAAAAGTTTATACAAAAGACAATGTAAGAAATAGGATATTTAGTATACATAGAAAGGAAAAGAATTAAATATATCAAATCTAACCCCCCTCCTTTCTTCCACCAAAGAATGGCAGATACACGGATCTGACAAGTAGAAACCCAGGTATGATATTGCTATCAAGTGACCCAGGGACTGATATAATCAGGTATGTGGGGTGATGGGTCAAGGAGGAAATATCAGAGAACACCAGCAAGCAGGCCTACCTAAAGTTGGCTTATCTAAAAGTGACTCAGAAGGAAGTATGGAGCTGAGCTACCACCCACTTGAAGAACCTGATAAGAGTAAGAGCCTCCAAAAGAGCCTTTCATTTCTCACCAATATTTGGGGAACTTGGGATTGTTCTCAGGATCTTCATGTCACCCAAATAACAATATTAGCTGTTGCTAATCACTATTGGTATATCTACATAAATATGAATTTATCATTTTCACTGCACTGAAAACTAAGTCATAATAAAATGTGCATTGAGACAATCTTTCTTCTAGAGTTGTACAATGCAAGAAACACTGGTCTTGTCCAGGAAAGCCATCTGCAACATTTTGTTTAAAACGGTAACACTTTTTGATATATTGCTGACTTCAATTAGTTGGTTAGTTGATTTTGCTGTAATTACAATTGATTCTTACTGGATTGTTTTGAGTGATCTGTTCACTCAATTAGATAAATTAGATTGATTTAGAAAGTCAGCCATCTGCACAAAATATCTGAGAAACATACTCCAGCTGATATCTTTCCCCAGCAAAAAAAAGGAAAAGAAAAAGAAAAGAAATGAAAAGAAAAGAAAAAAAAAAAGAAAGAAAATCCAGCATTATGTATATCTGGGAGTTGTAGTCCTGTCATATCTACTAAAAATAGTCATCAGCGGTTGTTCCACTTGATTTTTCTGCAGGACTCTAAGGAAATGAAATCTCTGTTGAGCTTTACAAGCCACCAGGACGTGTTGTTTTTCCAGGTAAGGTTTTGCCTAACGAGCTACTACTAATCAAAGAGAGAAGCAACCTGGAATTAAGGAGAAACTTCCTAACAGTGGGGACAATTAACCAGTGGAACAGCTTGCTTCCAGAAATCATGGGTGCTCCATCACTGGAGATTTTTAAGAAGAGTCTAGACCAGGGGAGTCAAACTGGATTTCTTCAAGGGACAGATCAGCATTGTACTTCTCCTCCATGGGCCAGCCTGGGATGGGGAGAGATGGGATGGATGCCTCCTGCAGCAGTCTGCCAGCCAAAATGTGGTGCCCTAATTTGGCCAGTTTTGGCCAGCAGACTGATGAGGAGGCCATCCAGGCCAAAGTCAGAGCTCAGGGGGTGCGTGCAAATCCTCCCCCTGGCGCCCCTTTTGGCTGTCAGAGGACCAAGCCAGTCCTTTGCTATTTCTAGGCTGGCCCTGTGGGCCAGATTTAAGCACCCCATGGGCCAGATACAGCCAACGGGCCTTTAGTTTGACATCCCTGGTCTAGACAGTCACTTATTTGAAATGGTATAGCTGAGGGGTGGACTAGAAGACCTCCAAGGTCCCTTCCAGCTCATTTTTTCTATTCTATTCTATTCTGTTCTGTTCTGTTCTGTTCTGTTATTCTATTCTATTCTATTCTATTCTATTCTATTCTATTCTATTCTATTCTATTCTATTCTATTCTATTCTTATTCCAATCTTCTCTTCTCTTCTCTTCTCTTCTCTTCTCTTCTCTTCTCTTCTCTTCTCTTCTCTTCTATTCTATTCTATTCTATTCTATTCTATTCTATTCTATTCTTATTTAAGGCACACAAAAAGGGACTATAAGTTTCCTTTCTATCACAGAGTGATCCTCTGTCTGGTGGCCTGAAGATGGTGTACCTTTTGGGTGATCTTTTCTAGTGACTACTTTGGAGTAGCCTCTCATCTGAGAGCCAAGGGATCTCTACCCTTTTAGCCTTCCAGAGGGCTCTGGAGACCTGACTCTTTCTCCCAAGCATTGGGCAAGGATGTGGGCAGGGGGTTCAGCTGCAGATTAGTCTAGCACTTTTTAACCATGTTTTATCAAATGTTGGGTAGAACACTTGACAGTAAGACACCTAGAATCATTGTATGAGATAGGCAGTCACATGTAAATAAATAGATAAAATAGAAATGGCAATAGCACTTAGACTTATATACTGCTTCATAGTACTTTATAGTCCTCTCTAAGTGGTTTACAGAAAAAATACAGAAAATTACAGAGTCAGCATCCTCAGGGAAGTGAAGATGGGCTTCAGCATAAGTCTGAAAGGTCAGAAGACAAAAACTCTGGTCTTGGTGACCAACCCAGATTGGACCCTTCATTATCCTGGAACACATACATTTGCCTTCATTTGTCAGCATATTGGCCCCAGTAATTTGGGTCCTCATGTAATATTGCATTCTAACCACTGTGCCACCATGGCTCTTGAGTACGTCTCTGTAGTTTCTCATCAAAACCCAAAGGGGGGGGGGGAGAGATTTCAATGGGAAATTCTTCCCAAGTGGTTTTTACAATTGTTTCTAACACCCAAGTTCTACCTTTGAGAAATTGTTGGATAATTTATTCTTCCCATACAGAAATTTGAAGAACTTGTCTAGCTGCTTTTTGTAGACATATATTTGGTGGAGCTAATCAAAAAATTCCAGTTCTTTTCCTTTTAGAAAGTGGCTAAAAATTACAGCTATCCAGCTGTAATTTACAATATTTCAGAAAAAAGAGGTTTTTGTTGCTTTGGACTCTTATAAAAAGAAGGGGTTTTTTAGTTTAAAAAAGCTATTATTTTGCTCAAGTCATCCATGTCAAGATATGCAATGAATCCTCAGATTTCCTATTTCATTTGTTCTTTTTTTTAAAAAGAAACTTCCTCGTGGCAATTATAGAATGGTAATAAAACATTTTTCTCTTCATAATCAATACCAAACTACCATCTTCAAAACTTTTGTCCTTGAGCATCTTTTTAGTTATGAATTTAATCAAGTACCATTTAAACAAGAATCTCATCCAACAACTCTCTGGTGAATTTGTGTTAATTTTCAATTAGATTTCAAGCAAACCAAGTAGGATTTGCCTTTTTAAACAGCAAGAGAATCAGAATGTAATGACATTCCTCAGTTGGCCATGTAGAAATAAATGGAGTGATTTTTTTCCAGTTTGTTTTGTTTTGTTTTGTTTTGTTTTGCTTGCTTGCTTGCTTGCTTGCTTGCTTGCTTGCTTGCTTGCTTGCTTGCTTGCTTGCTTGCTTGGAACACGGAGACTTTATGCTGCTTCTGTTTTCTTTCATTACCAAATTGAGAATTCACATATCAGGTACAATATGCTTCCATTACATTTTTGTCCCTTCTTTGTACGAAGTATAAATGCTTTTTCAAATAACATCAAAATAACTACTAAGGTTTTTTAAAAGTAATTGACTAAATAGAGAATAATGAGACAGTTCTATATCTGCTCCTACTTGCTTGTCCCTTGAGTTGGGATAGCCATCAAAAGCCACATTGTTGTTAGGTTTCCTGATTCTCCCCCTCCCCTCCTCTCCTCTGGGAATAAGAGGAGAAGCACATAACTATCCAAAGGCATTTAGAGTAAAGCAGTATGTAAATTTTATTATTATGGTTTGTTGCAGAATCAACCAGATGTTTAGACTGGATCTGGTATTTTTATCCACCTATTGAGTCCTTCCCAAGGACTTGGGATAGCCAGATGTTTCTTGAAGGTGTTAAATATATTGTCACATAATGCAAGTTGTTGCAAGTAAAACTGCCTTTTGCAATTGACTGTTGGTGATTTTTATTAGGAGATATATGAATTTATTTTTGTTTCTCTTTGAATGTTATGTGGGTAATAATAGATAGATAGATAGATAGATAGATAAATAGATAGATAGATAGATAGATAGATAGATAGACAGATAACAATAGCAATAGCACTTAGACTTATATACTGCTTTATAGTGTTTTACAGCCCTCTCTAAGTGGTTTACAGAGTCAGCTTATTGCCCCCAACAATTTGGATCCTCATTTTACCCACCTCGGAAGGATGGAAGGCTGAGTCAACCTTGAGCCTGATGAGATTTGACCTGCCAAATTGCAGGCAGACAGCTGTCAGCAGAGGTAGCCTGCAGTACTGCTCTCTAACCACTGCACCACCGAGGCTTTTATCTATAGATAGATAGATGGATGGATGGAGATGGATGGATGGATGGATGGATGGGTGGGTGGGTGGATGGATGGATGGATAGATGGATATATGGAGAGAGAGAGAGAGAGAGGGAGAGGGAGAGAGAGAGAGAGATCCCTTGATTAAACTGAAAGTCTTAGAATCTGCAGACCACAGGAATGATGATTATAATGATGGATGATGATGATGATGATGATGATGATGATGATGATGATGATGATGATGATGGTGATTATGGTGGTGGTGGTGGTGATGATTTGAAAGATAGGATATTTCTACTCACTTTTTGTCTACCTCTTCAGAAATATTATGGAAAGACTTGGTTCTCTGGAGAAGAGTCTAATACTAAAAAAGGGGAAGGAAAGTAAAGAAGATGACTAGCAGCAAGGACGGTGGACTTAGTTACAGCAGATATGGGTGCACTGTTGGAAGACCTGAAGAACCAGTTTAAGAACAGATGTATGTGAACATTAAGGGTCAAGAACAGCTTGATGATAAATAATCAATTTGTAAGCATAATCTTTGAAAAATCTTTCAGGACCAGCTCCTTGCCAAAACTATGGTCACAAGCCACGGTCATCCCCATCTTCAAAAAGGGAGACCCCAGCCTACTTGAAAATTACAGACCAATCTTTTTATGCTGCATCACCTGTAAAGTCATGGAATCAATTATTAACCAATCCATCATCCTCCACTTAGAAACAAACAACCTACTCTCCAATAAACAATTTGGTTTCAGAAAAAAACTATCCTGTAATCTGCAACTTTTACACTGCAAAAACACATGGACTACACAACTTGATCAGGGCGAAGCAATAGACACAATCTACATAGACTTCTGTAAAGCCTTTTGTGGTGGTCTCCCATGGAAAGAATGAGACACAAGCGTGTGTACTTGAGATGGGAGTCTAGAGCAAATTCCAGTGCTCCCTTTTATTGAGAATTTTGTACATAGTAAGCATTCACATTGTGGATTACAATAATTAGATATAGTACATAGAATTGTTTATACTTGTCTGAGCTGCTTAATTGTTTCTGGTGTTTGCTTTTAATTTCCTTGCTTTATCTCGGTGACCTTTAGGCAGACATGTATGTATAAGGTCTTAGACTAATCATTACCCAATACTCAAGTCAAAGTTTATTCCCACAGCCTTTGATTCAGTGGTACACGACAAACTACTCCTAAAACTAAAATCTTATGGTATTTCTGGACAACTGCATAACTGGATAGAAGCATTCCTGTCAAACAGACAACAAATGGTCAAAATTGGGAGCGTTCTATCAAATTCTGTACCTGTCAACAGTGGTGTCCCCCAAGGCAGTGTTCTAGGACCAACTCTTTTCATACTCTACATAAATTACCTCCATGATCATATCAAGAGCAACTGTGTTCTCTTCGCTGATGATGTAAAGCTATTCAACACCACAGACAATACTGCTACCCTTCAAAAAGACTTTGACTGTGTATCAGAATGGATCAAACAAATGGCAACTTCAAATCTCAACAAATAAATGCTCTGTCTTACATATTGGCAAAAAAATCAAAAAATAAAATACAGGCTGAATAGTCAAGACCTTGTTGATGATTCAAACTCTGTCAAGGATCTTGGAGTACTCATTCTCTAATGACCTAAGTGCTAGAGCCCACTTTAACTACATAGCCAAAAAGGCATTAAGAGTTGTTAACCTAATCTTACGTAGCTTTTTCTCTGGTAATATTACACTAATAACTACAGCATACAAAACATTTGCTAGACCAATACTCGAATACAGCTCATCAGTCTGGAACCCACATTATTATCTGATATTAACACAGTTGAGAAAGTCCAGAAATATTTCACAAGAAGAGTTCTCCACTCCTCTACTTGTTGCAGAATACCTTATGCCACCAGACTCAAAATTCTAGACCTAGAAAACCTAGAACTATGCTGCCTTCAGTCGGATCTAAGTATAGTATATAAAATCATACATTGCAATATCCTACCTGTCAATGAATACTTCAGCTTCAACCATAACAACACAAGAGCAAACAATAGATACAAACTCAAGGTTAATTGCACCAAACTTGATTGCAGGAAATACGACTTCAGCAACAGAGTGGTCAATGTCTGGAATACTCTACCTGACTCTGTGGTTTCCTCCCCAAACCCCAAAAACTTTAACCTTAGTCTGTCTACTATTGACCTCACCCCTTTGCTAAGAGTCCTTTTGTTTCTTTTATTTTTTATTTGTCTTATATGTATCCATGTATTTATTACTATGTTTTTACTTATATTTATTATCTTGTAAGCAATTGACAAAAATAAATAAATAAATAAAATAAATAAAAAATACTTCTGCAAAATTATTTCCACCAAATTGAATGAGAACGATAGAAAATACTGAGGGGTTTGTTGTTGTTTTTTTTTTTTTTTGGTAAACCACTATTGTTGAAAATATGGCTGGCTTTTGTAGCCAACTGCAAATATCAGTGTTAGGATGCAACATAAAGTACCTTCAAAAAGATACTCAAGGAGCTGTTTCTAGCTTCTCAGAGACAGCCTCCACAGTAGGTCAATATTGCATACAAATATATTCATGCTATGTTCTCTCATTCTGTAACTGTAGGTGCAATTGTGCTGCTTTGCATGTAGCAGGAAATAACTCTACTTGGCACACAGGCTCAAAATGCATGAACACAAAGCATGAATGCCCCGGATGTTCATCAAACATCTGAATACAATAATGCCAAGCATTTGAAATGTTTGGGATTTAGATGCGACTGAAATGTGAAAGTGAGAATAGCAGCACAAATATTTTTTTGCTTAAGTAACAATTCAGAAAATCTGAGCATGAAACTTTCAAACTTTTCTATCATTATCTTGCTACTGGAGCAGCCCTAGGATACTTTGAGATGGGTGGACTTCAACTCCCAGAATTCCCCAGCTGGCATAGAAGGTAGAGCACTTTGCAGCTTTGCTGGGTTTACAGATTAACAGAGTTGGATGGTCATCTTCTAGTGACTAGTCCAACCCTCAGCTAATGAGAGGAAAGTCCTTATTTGAAATAAGCTCAAAAACAAGACGAGAAGAAATTCAAAATAAATTTTCAAGTACCATGGAAGAAGCTGGAAAATAGAAATGTCTTTTATAAAGGAAGAAACCATTTCTGGAAATTCAAGGCAGATTTTAGTACAAATTTTAGAAGAATCCTACCTAATTTCGCTCAGATATCCAGTTGCTCAAACTCATTATAGATATAGATATATATACACTGCTCAAAAAAATAAAGGGAACACTTAACCAACACAATGTAACTCCAAGTCAATCACACTTCTGTGAAATCAAACTGTCCACTTAGATAGCAACACTGATTGACAATCAACTTCACATGCTGTTGTGCAAATGGAATAGGCAACAGGTGGAAAGCAGAGGCAGTTAGGAAGACATCCCCAATAAAGGAGTGGTTCTGCAGGTGGTGACCACAGACCACTTCTCAGTTCCTATGCTTTCTGGCTGATGGTTTGGTCACTTTTGAATGCTGGCAGGGCTTTCACTCTAGTGGTAGCATGAGATGGAGTCTACAACCCACACAAGTGGCTCAGGTAGTGCAGCTCATCCAGGATGGCACATCAATGCGAGCTGTGGCAAGGTTTGCTGTGTCTGTCAGCGTAGTGTCCAGAGCATGGAGGCACTACCAGGAGACAGGCCAGTACATTAGGAGACGCGGAGAAGGCCATAGGAGGGCAACAATCCAGCATCAGGACCGCTACCTCCGCCTTTGTGCAAGGAGGGACAGGAGGAGCACTGCCAGAGCCCTGCAAAATGACCTCCAGCAGGCCACAAATGTGCATGTGGTGGCTCAAATGGTCAGAAACAGACTCCACGAGGGTGGTATGAGGGCCCAACATCCACAGGTGGGGGTTGTGATTACAGCCCAACACCGTGCAGGATGTTTGGCATTTGCCAGAGAACACCAAGATTGGCAAATTCGCCACTGGCACCCTGTGCTCTTCACAGATGAAAGCAGGTTCACACTGAGCACATGTGACAGACTTGACAGGGTCTGGAGACACCGTGGAGAACGTTCTGCTTCCTGCAACATCCTCCAGCATGACCGGTTTGGCAGTGGGTCAGTAATGGTGTGGGGTGGCATTTCTTTAGGGGGCCACACAGCCCTCCATGTGCTCGCCAGAGGTAGCCTGACTACCATTAGGTACTGAGATGAGATCCTCAGACCCCTTGTGAGACCATATGCTGGTGCAGTTGGCCCTGGGTTCCTCCTAATGCAAGACAATGCTAGACCTCATGTGGCTGGAGTGTGTCAGCAGTTCCTGCAAGATGAAGGCATTGATGCTATGGACTGGTCCACCCATTCCCCAGACCTGAATCCAATTGAACACATCTGGGACATCATGTCTCGCTCCATCCACCAATGCCACATTGCACCACAAACTGTCCAGGAGTTGGGGGATGCTTTAGTCCAGGTGTGGGAGGAGATCCCTCAGGAGACCATCTTCCACCTCATCAGGAGCATTTCCAGGCATTGTAGGGAGGTCATACAGGCATGTGGAGGCCACACACACTACTGAGCCTCATTTTGACTTGTTTTAAGGACATTACATCACAGTTGGATCAGCCTGTAGTGTTTTTTTCCACTTTAATTTTGAGTGTAACTCCAAATCCAGACCTCCATGGGTTGCTAAATTTGATTTCCATTGATAATTTTTGTGTGATTTTGTTGTCAGCACATTCAACTAAGTAATGAACAACGTATTTAATAAAATATTTCATTCATTCAGATGTAGGATGTCTTATTTTTGTGTTCCCTTTATTTTTTTGAGCAGTGTACAATAGATAATTATACCTATTCTTTCATGTAACACAACATTATCAGGTAGGTTTTGCCAGATGTTAGCCACTTTTCAATTTCACCTTCTTGTATTATGTTGTTAAACCACTTGACAATGAGTGGGAATAAACCAGTTAGATGTTTCAATCAAAAACCATGCAGTTCATCTTCACCTGGTGCTGACCAATTCTTGGGCTTCGTTGCTCTTTTCTCTACCATTTCTGTTGTTATTCCTAGTTCTTTCATTTCAACTTCTTTTTTATTCTTATCCAGTTCTTTTAACCAAGCTGCATCCTTGTTGTATTTCTTTGGGTTATCCCATATCTGTACCCAGAACTGCACTATTTCTTTCTTGTCAGGTAATAGCAATAGCAATAGCAATAGCAATAGCACTTAGCTTTCTAGTGCTTTACAGCCCTCTCTAAGTGGTTTACAGAGTCAGCCAGATCCCAACAATCTGGGTCCTCATTTTACCCACCTTGGAAGGATAGAAGGCTGAGTCAACCTTGAGCCTGGTGAGATTCAAACTGCCAAATTGCAGGCAGCTGGCAGGCAGCAGAAGTAGCCTGCAGTACTGCATTCTAACCACTGCACCACAGTGGCTCAATAAACCACATACAACACAATACAACAAACATTACATGTAACTGTAGGATCTGAAATAGGCTTACATCCCTTAGAAAATGTTATGCCTAGCTATCTACCACTCTAAGCAATAACATATCTGTTAAAACAGCAGGCCTCAAATGATATCAGGACATGTGGTGATTTATATTCAGAACTCTTTTCTCACTTTTTTTTTCTATAATTCACAGTTGAAGGAACACCTAATACAGCATGTTTATCTCCATTTAGGGCTTTATGCTCTTTTTGAAAAACTAGGCAAATGTCGTTTTATCAGAATGTATTGGTGATCAAATGCATGACAGCCAAGACACAGGCCCTTCAAATATATGAAAAGTGGGTTTTTTTTAAAAAAATAAAGGTATTTGCAGCTTGCTTCTGGCCTCAGGATTCAGTCTTCAAAAGATCAATGAGCAAAGAAATAAATTATGAGCCCATAATTTATACTGTTCATTACATCTTATTGCCTTAAGTTTCTTTTTGTGTAGCATTTATATATGCAACAGTAAAATAAAGCAAACATAGAAATCTGGTTGCCTCACAAGGAAGATTACATTACATTTGCAGAGTCAGAGCACATAGCAAAACATGACCAAAATACTAAATGGGGTCAGTGCTAAGTAGAAAAATCCAAGTTTGTAGACTCGGTGGGATGTCAAAAGAAAACCAGTTCTGTAAGAGAGACAAGAAAATTGAAGGTGCCAGGAGGTATTAATTTTATGAAATCTTCACTACATTCCCCTTCTTTTTCTCTTCTTCAACAGGGCAGGAAGGTATGAATTCTAGAAAGGGAAATATTTTTCTTAGGCTCTGTGTGCATGCCTCCAACTGTATGCACAGATGTTTTCTAACTGATGCCTACCAAATATCAACTAAGAATTGCACTACAATGACAGAGGGATTCATTTGTATTCAGTCCCTGTTTCTCTTTAAAATGATCCTTCAAATGGAATGTATACCAAATACCATTTGAAAGGCTACACTAACAGTATAATTTTTTTGCCTAAACATTATTGAGGAAAAGAACAAGGACCTTGACCTTCACCAATTATTTGGCTCATGGGAGAGCATAATGTTCAGCATTATTATAGGAAGATTTTCAATATGAAATGACTCTGCAACCATAATGCTAGTATTTCAATAAGGGTGACTTAAGGGCAGCCTCAATTAATTCACAGATGGGTACTTATGCATCCCCCATAGCCAATGTAATCACTTCCCTTGCAGTATGAAGGCTAATTCATTTCTAATAGAAAGTATCTATTGATGTGAGTTATAAAGCCATCTGAACTTGCATTTGGTACATCCTAGAATAAAGTTTCTTTCTTTCCTTTTTAAAGCAAACTATGGCTGAATAATGTATGATCTATTATTATTATTATTATTTTTTGAAATGAAGTCATTGTGGCTAAAAATTCAAACTGCAATGGTTGAAATTAAGGGAGACCAAATTGATTCATTGATCATAACAATATTCCTGAATAGCTCAAGGTACATCAGTTGCTCAGTTCATTTAACCAAATGTCCTTCTAGAAGAACTTGTACCAATTGGAATTATATTTATAAGCTATTCAACTGACATTGGACTACCTGGGGAAAAGCCATAGTTGTACAAGAACTATTTTGAGAAAAAGAATTTTGGAAAATGAAAAATACTTTAAATTGAAACCAATTTTAATTGATATTGGTATTAATACTAGTTTAGGGAAAAATAGAGCCAGAAACAATTACCATGTATGTGTGAGGGGAAACTTTATCTTTAGGGAAAAATTGTACCCATTCTCAATTCTTATTCTTTCATATTTAAACATTTATTTCCTTTTATTTTCTTTATGTGTAAATCTATACATAAAAGCACTTAAAAGTAAGCAATTCTTAAGATTAAAATAAATTCTACTGGAAATTCTGCAGGGAATGAATCTGAATTCTTCTCTTCCCATAAATCTCACACAAAAAGGCTACCAGTCAGAATAAAGAGTTGCCCTCATAAAATAAAATTGGTAGTTGAGTTGGACAGAGATTGAACATCTATAACATGGTCATGATATATTTTTTTATAACATCAACTTTTGAAAAATCTAGTTTATTTTCCAGCACTTCCTAATCACATGGCATTCCAGGGGGAAAATAACATTTATTAATAAGTGCATGCATGTTATATGTATTAAGATATAAGTGACATGTTGGCAACCTTGAAAAGCTTCATAAATATATGAAGCCACTATTTAACTCCAGATCTGACCTAATCAATTTCTATCAATGTTTAATTTAAAATCAGTTTAGAAATATATTAACTGAGAAACTAAGATTGCATTAGGGTAGTCCACAAATATCTGCTGGTGAAATAAACATAACATCTATCAAAGGTGCATTTAACATGGGATCAAAAATCTCTATTTAATGCAGCTTCTTGTTTTGCAGATTTGCATAAGCAGGAAAGGAGACATATGATCCTGCCCTACTACTATTGTCTCCATTGTTAGAACAAAAAATAGCTCCATCTTTTTTTCTATAATTCTACCACCAGGAGCCCTGGTGGTACAGTGGTTAGAATGAAGTACTTTAGGCAACTCTGCTCATAGCCTTGAGTTCGATCCTGACAGCGCTCAAGGTTGACTCAGCCTTCCACTCTTCTGAGGTCAGTAAAATGAGGACCCAGATTGTTGGGGGCAATCTGCTGACATTGTAAACTGCCCAGAGACTGTTGTAAAGCACTTTGGGGTGGTATATAAGTCTAAGTGATATTGTTACTTTGCTGAGCAAAGGCAAACAATATTACAGGCAGAATCTTGCCAATGGTTCTCTGAAATGCCCTTGTCAGCACCAGTTTTATTCTCAGAGAGTCCCCTTTCTTTCTTTCTTTCTTTCTTTCTTTCTTTCTTTCTTTCTTTCTTTCTTTCTTTCTTTCTTTCCTTTCTTTCTTCATTCATTCATTCATTCATTTATTACATTTATACACCATCCACTTCACTTTCTAAAATGATTCTGGGTGACTTGCAATGGCATAAAACACGAATATAAAAACATTAAAATTAACAACAGTTTAAAAAAGCCTAAGAACTAAGAGGATGAATGGTGTGGGAGAGTGGGCTTTTATCTCCATCAATCACCTCCAGCATAGCACACATCCCAAACCAGCCCAATCAGCAGAATCAAGTTTTAAGGCCCTTCCAGAAAGCATGAGGATCATGGATTTCACCTCTACCAGCAAAAGGTTCCCTTTAAAAAAAAAAGTGCTTTTAAATACTTGCACAACAAATCCTTTGCTGATTATCACAGGGGTTACAGTATTAGAGTAGAACTGAAGAGACCCAGGTTCAAAATTCTATCTGATCAATTTTGAGGCAGGGAGGAGAAAACATTTGTGGAGCAGCATAGGTGATGGATTATGAGCTCTTGGAGAAAATATAGGATATAAAAAACACACATACACAAACACACACACATGCAGTTTTCTTCCAAGTTTCTCCAATTGTCATTGCCACTTTTCTAGGGCTGAGACAGAGTAGTCCAAGAGTACTCAGCTGGCATTGGGCCTAAAACAGAACAAGAATTCACACTCTCCCAGTTTCTACCCTGTTATTTTAACTATTACACCAACATGGTTCTCATATGATATGTAATATAACATCATTTTTGAGCAATAGGAGATGAACAGTTCAGGGGCAGCAAACAAATTACGTATCTTTCACCAACCCAATTTGGTTATCTAAACGTTTGCAATTTTTAAAATGAGAAATGTAGTCAAGCTCTGGGTTCCAATTAAAACACACATCTGTTTATGAGGAGATAACCTACAATGAAAATGTTTCTAAAATTGATACCCACTGCATTCTAAATATTCACAATGTACAGTATGTATTTTTACTATGGGATAGTGACTTCTTCTGAGAGGGTGGAATAATAATAGGAATCGTAATGCATTGTTGCAGATTTTCCTCTATCTGTGAAATAATTTTCT
Organism: Notechis scutatus; assembly: GCF_049901735.1. Lineage (NCBI taxonomy): Eukaryota > Metazoa > Chordata > Lepidosauria > Squamata > Elapidae > Notechis > Notechis scutatus. Next base: position 10,446,791 of record NC_142015.1, read on the forward strand.
AAATTAGCAACTTCATTGTCCACATTAATATTTATTTTGGGGGGCAGGCGATGCAGAAAGTGAAAAATTATTAGAAAAGTAGGGAGTTTTTGTTTGTCCCTCAAAGTGTTTAGACTTGATTTGAAAGATGCCTGATATTTAGAACTTAGGGAAAGTTCCTATAGACAACCTAATCTTGACAGGCAATTTTTATTTATCACTGCTTATTCAAAATAAGCAAAGTAATACAATATAAAATGTACCATGTGTGGCCATGAATACTGATTTCCTAGCAGACTAATTAATTCCTGTTGCCTTAGATGCATGGCTGTCCCATTAATCAATTTATTTCAATCTATTTGATGTAAGTAGATATCATTCACACATCCATTAGGTAGTTCAATTGAATAATCATAAAAGGAGAGATATCAGGTAAGAAATATGTTTGGCAGGCCCAAATCTTTTTCCAACATTGGCAGTTTAAAATTCAGAAGAGAATTAGCAGAACAAATTCTCTGCTTACCCTTTGAAACTGGAATATTCTAATAATTCTGCTTTTGCTAATTTAGTTGTTACTCATCTGCATGGAATATATAAAATCTGTACAAAAATATAAAGTAATCCATAACCATCCCACTTCACATACTACTTTGTTATAAATATGTTAATTTTCTGGGGCTTCTTGTTTTAACAAGTGATGGTAGATTGATCAAGAAGTCAACAAATTTGACTGAATCCAAACTTCATTTCACAGAAAGAATCTTTTATGTCTTGGTCCAAATGCAAACAATGACAGTAAAACAGTCATTGACTCCACTTCATCAGCAATAACTGAACACCCATTTATCTTGGGATTTTTCTGCAAAGAACCGTGAAAGTCCAATATGGCAGAAAGGGAACCTCAATCACAACTCCTCTGCCAAATGTCTTTTTTTTAAAAGATAGGCTTTCAAATAGTTAGAATGGCAATAATAAAAGGAACTAGCTAAGCCAATAGATTGAAGGTGTGTCCAATATTTCAGAGCTGAAGGAATCTTGCAAAAGAGATAAAGACCTTTTCAAGCAAAAATCTAATAAAGTCAGTGAGCATTTCCTGCCACAACTGAAAGAAAATGGATCAAGATCACAATTGAAAGAAAATGGATCAAGTCTTTTCAGCCCAAGCAAGCTATTGCAATAAACAGAAGAAAGTTCTTATAAAACTGCTGGAGCCAAAAATGCATCACAAAGAATAGGCAATTGGCTTCAAGAACAAATGTCCATTTATTTTTCAGGTCTGAACAGGAATGTGATGCTTGGACTGAATGTAATGAAATTGCTTCCAAACCTGCTCAATGGCTCTGGGAATGTTACAACTTTTTTCCACCTTCAAAACCTAAATAAATTTCTTCCAACTCTAGATGGTTCATTTCCTTTTTTATAAATGGAGGCAATTTGTGATATGCTCTTCTTATGCCAAACTCTACACATGCCAAGTTGTACAACACTGTAGAAATGTATTGAACGTAGTGACATCAGTACATAAGCAAAGTGCAAATGTACCCTTACTAACGTCAAAGTTAATTAATGCAGGTAAGCGTACTTAACTTTCAAAGTCGAAGTGTGAACTTCAAAGGCTTTGTAAAAGAACTGTTTTCTTTTTGATGAGCATGGAAGGTTCATGTCCTATTAATTCCAGATCTGAGAGTCCAGATTTCATTTGAGGTCATATTAGGATTGCATGGAACTGCGCTGCCTGTTTATACAAGGGAAAATTATTTATTTATCACATTTATATAGCTGCCCATCTCATAGTCTCTGATTTTTATAATAAAGGTAACATGAAAAAAGATTAACAATATGCAATATAACAAACAGGAAGTTTGCCCGAAGAACCAGAAATTATTTTAGTGTTTTTGTTGTTATTAATACATATTGTAGGAGAAGAGCAGGCAAAATTAAGGGGCAGAGTTAAGCAAGTCATCAGCCTGGAGTTTCCACAAAAGGTCGAAAGGTCGAAACCCTCTTGAACTCCGTTAACTCTGGTCTGGTGCCAATTTAATATTTTACATTAGTTGATTAGTTTCATGTATAATAAGAGCAATAAATCTTCTGCACTGGAACTTAGGTGTGATCCTGATCCTTCATGCATGATACATCTGTGTGCACACTAAAAAGAAAGTCAGTGCGATGTAGTAGTTAAGGTGCTGGACTGGACAAGGAAAACCAGGGTTTAGACCTTACAATGAAGGACTAAATAAAGCCAGCTCAGTGACTTTGGGCCAAATACCTTTCTTCACCTTAGATTGTGAATTTGCAAAATATTCACTAGATCAGCAGATTAAAGTCCACAATCTTCAGGGAAGAGGACTTCATACTTCCGGAGATAAATTTTGAATAACTACAGTACACATTATCAGCAAAGTCAAATTTTCTCTATTGAAATTTTTTGGTCTTCTCTTCATTCCCATTTTAAATGTTGCAAGTTACAATTTCCCTGCACAGCAGATGGGTATCTTTATGGAAACAGGAGGTGGTAGGTAATTCTAGAAAGGTGCTCTATCATCATAAACTTGCATTATCTATCATACTGATTTGGGAAAAACATCTACACAACTGGGGTAAATATACAGAAAAAGCAATAATACAGTATATAAGGTGAATAAACAAGTTAGGAAGCAAGTTAACAGAAGAAAAATATGAGATTTGATTACTGGAACAAGAATATAGAAGTATGGATAGAAGCTGAGTGATGTCCAAAGAATCTAGTCTGTTCTGGAACTATTACTGCTAGCCTAGAACCTATCAATTTACTTCAAGGATTCATAGAAGAATCATTTTGGAACCTGGGAGGGGGAAAAATAACTCATCCTTCTTTTCTATACAGTCTTAAGTCATTAATGAGAAGGAGGCAGCCAAACATAAGCAAACTGACTTGCTTCAAATTCTGGCAGATCTTGAAGTTCCAAATAAAGACTCATTACTTAGCTATTTCTTCAAGCACAAAAGGTTATTAGCCACATGGGCTAATTATCAGCTGCAAATCTCATCTTTCTTTTAAAAAGGGTAGAAGACACGATTTTAAAAAGTCATGTTTTTCTTTTCTATTTTTAATACTATTGATCTGTGTCTTTGCAATGCATTCATCTGCTTCTCAGTTCATAGGATGATTGGATTTTCCTATATTTATCAGCAGTGATCATGAGGCTTACTTGTAGCTGCTTCAAAAGTGAAGAAACACACAGAGAGATAGAGATCACACACACACACACACACACACACACACACACAGAAAGCACAAAGAGTGAGGGGGTAGAGAGAGAGGAGAGAGGAGAGGGGAGAGAGAGAGAGAGGAGAGGGAGAGAGAGACTTATAAGATTCTTATTTGCTCATTTTCTCCCATTTTCCAAAAATCTGCAGATTTATTGTTCTTATTTGCAATGAAATCTATGAGTTTTAAAGATCATAGGAAGTCTATGGATAATATGCTTTATCCCATGCTATGCATTATAGAAAGAAAATATGTAGAAAACTTTTTTAGTACCAAGTTATGGTTCAATTCTTGCTGCTCCTCTTCTTACGCCATGCCAATATTCTAAACCAGTGATTTCTTTCTTTCTTCTTGTAGATTCTGTTTAAATTTCTACTGATTGCTTATATTGCCAAACTTAAATTTTTATACTTTTGCAACACCCCTAGTCAAAACAGATCAGGAAATACAGACAACTCCTTCTCAGCAGTTACCATTTCCTGTAAAATGAATCAACCTCTCTGGAAGTGAATAATATATCAGAAAGAAGTTTGATAAGGCTTCCAGGAGTAATTTTCCAAAGTTCCCCAGATTAAAATGTCGGCACATAAAATATCAGGGACAGCTACAGCTATTTATCTTCACATAAGGAGAAAATTCAATATATGAAACAGAAAGTGGCTAAGCCAATGGCTGCCTGTGTGCTTCCTTCCCTCCCCACCTTCTTGTTATTTTGCAATTTAAATGGATACTTGAATTGTGATGAATGGCAGAGGAATAAATGCCAACTTGTACCAGGGATGCACATTCCTAATGGAACAGCCATTATATGATTTGAACTGGTGCTGATGAAAACCCAGATACAATAAATTAATTGCACAACTGTGACCTTTGAAGAGCAAAGGAATGTGTGTGTGTGTGTGTGTGTGTGTCTCATACACAGAGACATTTATCCACATTCAGCCCATCCTTTTGTGGTTATCTAGCATTGCAAAGAAATTGTGCTACAGAGACGAAGGAAACACTATTGACCATTTTAAAGCAACTGCATATCTTCTGGAGTAAGAGGGGAAAAATCTTAATATTTCAGCCCAATATTTGGTTGGGCTTTGAATGAAGTTAGTGGGTAGTGGTAACCATGTTATACCAAGAAAAAGTTGAGACTTTGGTAAAAGTGCAGAGAAGAGCAACAAAGATGATTAGGGAACTGGAGGGTAAAACATTTGAAGAAAGTTTGCAGGAATTGGGTATGGCTAGTCTAGTGAAAAGAAGGACTATGTAAGGTCCTGCCTCTACTCCCCAATCAAGAAAGAATGGACTCTTGAGACAGCAGCATTTCAAAATGAACCTTTGTACTGAAAGGGAGTGATTGCAAAACAGGGTCAGAGTCCCCCCCCCAGGAAATTCCATTAGGATAAAGTGGTTAGAAACCCTTCCCCTCAGTCTGATGTTGAATGAGCCAATCTACAGGTGCGAAGATGTTGTGGAAATGGAGATCCTGAGAAAGAGATAAGCAGTCGGTCCCACGCTTCTTCTGTGAGGCTTCTGAACTGAGAGAAAACAGATGGCTCTCCCCCCTTGTACATTCCCCAAGGTAAACCAAAGCACAGGGCAGAATAGGTGACAGGGTAAATGTTATAAACTAGGAAAATTACAGGATACATAGGAAACAGGATGAGAGGAATAAATGAGTAAAAGAATCCGGGGTTCCCTCCCCAAATGAGAGGCAGTATCATGATAGGGATCTGACAGACTAGGTGAGACACAATAGCAGCATTCCAATATTTGAGGGGCTCAAAGAAGAGGGGATCAACATTTTCTAAAGCACCAGAAAACCAGAAACAATGGATAGAAACTAATCAAAGAGAGAAGCAACCTAGAACTTAGGAGAAAACTCCTAACAATGAAGACAGTTAACCCGTGGAATAGCTTGCCTTCAGAAGTTCTGGATGCTCCATCACTGGAGGCTTTTAAGAGAAGACTGTCAGCCACTTGCCTGAAATATCATATGATCTCCTCAGTGGTCATATTCTATTTTTTTTACTACTGGTTCTGTGGGTGTGGCTTGGTGGGTGTGCTTTCCAGTTCTGTTCTCCTGTGCAGGGCAACAAAAGAAGACCCACCTGATCAGCGAATAGATGGGGCGGGGCCAACCAGAGGTGGTATTTACCCGTTCTCCATACTACTCAAAATTTCCAAGACCGGTTCTCCAGAACCTGTCAGAACTGGCTGAATACCACCTCTGGATCTCCTGCACAAGCTATTAAAATGGCAGGACAAATCTGGAGCATTTCAAATGTTTTGAACTTTGATCTCCATCAGACCCCAATAGCATGCCCTTAGACAAGGGATTGTGGGAGCTGCAATTTAAAATTTGTGGGAACAAAAAGGTTGTCTAAGGCTGGCTAATAGAACTAAAGAGAAGGAGTGTATCAATTACTGCAGACGGCTGAAGGTAATTGCAGATCGTCAAACTGCTAAGCACAATAACCTCTAATTTATTCAAGAATCGGTGATCAAACAAGAAGCTAATGTTAAGCAGCTGTAAAAATATCAAAAGGAAAAAAACTAATTAACAATAAATTATCCTGTACTCATTAAGCCTTTTAGCTTTCCAGCTTTCCTGTAGCCCACCAAAAACACCAACAAATGTGGGACAACTATTAATTAAAGTATTTAAAATTTAAGGCAATTTGCATTTGCAAAAATGTGATATCATGACAAAAAATGACAAGCCTGTCACTGGTAAGGCTGATTAAAATAATTGATATATTGAGGATGAGATGAGAAAGGCTGGCTTTCTGCTGCAGTAGAGAGAATAAATTCGTGTCTAGGCCAGCAATAGTCCTCAATTTTATGACCACAACCAGGGGTGGGATTCAAATTTCTTAACAACTGGTTCTGTGGTCATATGACTGGATGGGTGTAGCTTGCTGACTGGGCATGGCTTGTTGGTCATGTGACTGGCTGGGCATGGTTTGTATGTAAATATTATAAATATTTATGTAAATATTGAATTTTTTATTTAAAAAAGAGCCACTTTTACCCAAAATCAGGCAAAGCAGGCAGGCAGATTGATTGCTCACAGAATCACAAAATCACAGATTCACTCAGAGATCTATCTTTCTGCCATCAGCTACCTGAGTCTGCACTGAATAATAGAAGCTTCAGTCCTAAGGAAGTTTCGGCTCTGCTTAAAAGCAGAACTGAGGGTCTAAAGATTAGCTAGAAAGGAAGAAATTCAACAATTTCCTGCTTTCTAGCTAATTTAAATCTCCTGGCACAGTAGAACAGCTGATGGTCAGGGGGGAAAAGGAAAAATAGCAACTTAGCAGGCAAGTTTGATGGTGCGCATGCCAGGTAAGGAGTAAGGGGGTGGGGCGGGGTGGGGCAGGGCAAGCCAGTGGTGCAATTTGCCGGTTCTCCGGTAGGTAGAATCCCATCCCTGGTGAGAGTGCATTTTGTGCGCATGTGTAGACCATTTCCCAAAAAACTCAGCTGTGCCACCTGGACAGCTGACAAGCGCTGTGCGCGGGTGTGCTGTGTGTGGGTGTGCTGTGCGTGGGTGTGCTGTGCATGGGTGTGCTGTGCGTGGGTGTGCTGTGCATGGGTGTGCTGTGCGTGGGTGTGCTGTGCGCGGGTGCACTGTGCGCAGGTGCGCTGCGCAGCATTTCAAACTCCTCTTCTTTTCTACTTTTGCAACCTCAGCTGTGCCACGCAAAGCATGCAGGTGTCTGGGCCAAACAGAGCAGCAGACACCAAACCGGTTTGATGTCTGCTACTTTTCAGAGCTACCGGTTCAATGAACCAGTAGCATCCCACCCCTGACCACAACCAAGCCCAATATTTCTGCTGTTAAGTGAGACATTTGTTAAATGAGTTCTGCCTCACTTTATGACCCTTCTTGCCACAGTTGTTAAGTGAGCAAGTGCAGTTATTTAGTTAATAACACTTGTTTCATTGTGAAATGAAACTGGCTTTCCCATTAACTTTGCTTGTCAGAAGGTCGCAAAGTGGGATCATATGATCCCAGGACACTGCAACTGTTGTAAATATGAGTCAGCTGCCAATTTTGAACATGTGACCATGGGGTTGCTACAACGGTCATAAGCATGAAAAACAGTCATAAGTCACTTTTTTCAGTGCCCTTGGAACAGCCAGTAAATGAACTGTTGTAAACCAAGGACTATCTGTTCAAATGAATAGTGATGCAATTCTATGAGAACTGGTGGCACAGTGGTTAAAGTGCAGTATTGCAGACAAACTCTGCCTACAGCCTAGTGTTCGATCCTGATGGACTAGAGGTTGATTCAGCCTTCCATCCTTCCAAAGTTGGCAAAATGAGGACCCAGATTGTTGGGGTCAATATGCAAAGAATGTTTCTACATAGTAAACCACCCAGAGAGTGCTGTAAAGCAGGGGTCCTCAACCACCGGGCCGCGGACCGGTACCGGTCCGTGGAGCACTCTGTACCGGGCCGCAAAGAAAAAAAAATAAAAAAATGGCGGCTTTCTTCGCCTTCAGTGAATGCTGCTGGGATCGGGGATCAAGGACACAAATGAAAGAAGGGGAGGGAGGAAGCAACCGAAGCCTGTCCTGCTCTCTGGCTCAGCAGCTTCGGTTTCCTCCCGCCTCATTCCTCTCTCAGTCGCTCTCTCGCTGCTCCACCAGCCCAGGAAGAAACTGCTTCAAAGAAGCTGGGGGGTGGCTTTTCCTGTCGCCGCAGCGCCTCCAAAGCGCCCGTTCACCCCCACCCCACCCGCCCGCGCGCGGTTCAGTTCAGTGCCCCGTTCTGCCTCTTTTTATCAGCCGAAGCTGCTCCGAAACGAAGAAGGCAGGCAGGCAGGCAGAACAGAGCACTGTGGATTGAACTTTGGGCGGGCGGGCAGGGTGGGGGTAAACGGGCGCTTCAGAGGAGCTGCGGCGACAGGAAAAGCCACCCCCCCCCCGCTTCTTTGAAGCAGTTTCTTCCTGGCGAGAGAGCGACTGAGAGAGGAACGAGGCAGACACCTGAGGGAGGGAGGGAGACACCTGAGGGATGGGGCTGAGGGAGGCAGGGCCGAGGCGCTCCCTGAACTTGGTGGTTTGCTGGCAGACGTTTTATTACCCGACTAGGTAACAACATCAGATGTTACCTAGTCAGGTAATGAAACGTCTGCAAGCAAACCACCAAACTTGATTCTTCTCCCCCGGTCCTTGAAAAAGTGTTTGTGCTTGAAACTGGTCCCTGGTACAAAAAGGTTGGGGACCACTGCTGTAAAGTGCTATGGAGCAGAGTATAAACCTAAATGCTATTGCTGTGCTAAGATGTGGAGACTTTGGAAAGAGTGAAGAAAAACATATGAAGAGAAATTGTATGAATTAGCTAGTGTAGTAAAAATAAGAACTAGGGTGACATGATAGCAGTGTTCCAATATCTGAGGGGCTGCCACAAAGAAGAGGGGGATCAACCTATTCTCCAAAGTTTCAGAAGGCAGAACAAGAAGAAATGGATGGAAACTAATCAAAGAGAGATCCAGCCAAGAACTAAGGAGAAATTTCCTGACAGTGAGAACAATTAACCAGTGGAACAGCTTGCCTTCAGATCCTTCCTCACTGCAGGCTTTTAAGAAGAGACTGGACAGCTTGTCTGAAATAGTATAGGGTCTCCTGCTTGAGCAGGGGGTTGGACTAGAAGACCTCCAAGGTGCCTTTCTACTCTGTTATTCTGTTATTCTGCTATATGACAGCACTACATCATGGCATGTAACAGACCATTAATGAAAATGAAATTCTATTTAAAATTGAAATCAAGCAGGAGTCAAAAGCTTTGACTGTATGGCATAAAAGTAATGAAGCAAGCAAGCATGACTTTAAGGCCATTTTTAAAATATTAGGCTGGAAGAAGTCCAATCTCAGGCATGCAACTCGTGAGGACACTTTGCACCAATCCACTGTCTTTCATCCTAGCCCTCCCACAGAACTAATGATGTGAAGATATAATGACAGGAAAGACCTGTGTGTGCTGCTTCATTTCCCAGAGGAAAGTTAGGATATAAAATGAACTAATGTAAAAGGCATATCCAGTCAGAGAAAGAGGAGCATATGATCACTAGCAATTCATGCTTGCAGACTGCAAGACAGCCTTCTGATGTAGTACCAGGGCAGCAGGAGAGAAGTGTAAGAGTTCAAAGTCCTTCACATATGCTATCTTCAGAGCCAACTTTCCAAGGTAGGCTGGAATGAGACTAGAAATAGCAAATAGCAAATAGGAATAGGAAATAGGAAATAGGAATAGAATAGAATAGAATAGAATAGAATAGAATAGAATAGAATAGAATAGAATAGAATAGAATAGAATAGAATAGAATAGAATAGAATAGAATAGAATAGAATAGAATAGAGCAGAGCAGAGCAGAGCAGAACAGAACAGAACAGAACAGAATAAAATACGATTTACTAGCCAAATGTGATAGACACATTTGTCTCTGTTGCATAAGCTCTCAGTATACATGAAAAACAACAAAATAATAATATTCATAGTATTCAATAATATTCATAACAATGATACCAGTAAGAGAAGGTAGTGGGACATATGAGAAGGATAAAAATGATATATCCTTATTACATGAGTAAATATATTTTGCTGCAAGATAGTACTGTGGGGTTTAGATAATCAGCAGAGTGATGACATGAGGGAAAAAATGTCTCTGTGTCTAGTTATTTGGGCATGCAATGCCCTTTTGCAGTGCCCCGAAGGGAGGAGTTGAAACAGTTTATGTTCCCAAGGTGAAAGTTCTGTAGATATTTTCTCAGCCCTCTTTCTGACTCATGCAGAATATAGATCCATGATGGCAAACCTATGGCACACGTGCTAGACATGGCATGCAGAGCCATGTCTCCGGGCATGCCAGCCATTGCCCATTGTTTTTCCAGGTTCCGGTGCATGCATGCACACCGACCAGCTGGTTTTCATGCACACATGTAGATTAGAAACCAGAAGACCAGGTGGTCAGCGCGCATATGCATGCCAGGAAGATGAGCTTCCAGTTTCCGGTGCTCCCGCATGTGCACTGGGGAGCTGCTCTTCCGGTTTCCAATGCTGCCGCACACACGCATGTACTGCCATTTTGGCACTCGGAGCCCAAAAGGTTCGCCACTGAAGATATAGATCTTCAGTGGAAGGCAGGCTGGTTGCAATAGCTTTTTCTGCAGTCTTAACTATCCCTTGAAATCTGTACCTGTCTTGTTTGGATATTGTACCAAAACAGAATGTTATAGAAATACAAGGGACAGACTCAATAATTCCTCTGTATCAGCAGAGGAATTTCTGAGTTGACACAGGATGACCAATTTACTACAAGAAGAAAGCCAAGGCAGATTTTGTTTTATCTGAGGTCTTTTGGGAACTATATAATTTATTGAGAAAGTATCTATCTATTTACATGCACACATACATATCCCCTGTACTGAACTATTCATAATATTAATACAGTACACTACATAATAGTCTCACAGCATAGCAAAGCAAGACATTTGATACAACCTTTATTCGATTACAACTTCTTGATGTTCCAACAATATAGCCATTGATGACTTTGGGAACTGTGGTTCCAAAATCTGTGGAGGACATCAGGTCACAGAAGATTACAGTGGCATGATAGTTCATACTTTCTGAATTTTGTTGGAATTGGATCCATCTTTGATCAAATCACGCAGGGAGAGAAAAGATTAAAGAATCAAATTTGAATATTACCCTCTGGATTATGTTCTTCAGTGAAACCCAGACAAATATATTGAAAATGTAAACTGGTTAATAGGAAAACTATCTACGGCATTTGGAAAGGCCAAAGTAAAGGGAGAACTGCTTGTGGATTATCTGAACATTGAATTTAAAGATTTCATTCAAAAGTAGTCAGATTGTTTTATTGATTTGCTTCAAGTTTCCAAATCAAATGTCTTAAAAATGACATTGGATGTAGGCTTGGTTTCAAGATTTGAAAGGTTTTTCCCTATAAAAATATACATCTTTTTCACAAATCAGTTTGGCAGTGCTAATCAATTCAGTTTTCTGAATCAGTTTAACTTTTCAAACACTATAAGGAAAAGGAAAATCTGATTTTTTTCTCATTAAGACATCCCATTTACTGATCAACCCTTTTAAAAGTAAACTCTATATAATATTTTCATTTTCTTTTTTAACAAATTTTGTATTTCAAATAAAAATAGAATTTATTGTTTCTCTGGTGAACAGTAACTTTGTGTTCTCCAAAAGCCTGTTCGAACAATAATATGCCATCTGCTAAATGGCAACTCTTTGGATACCTGAAGAAAGCTATCATATCTCCCTGAAATCTTTTTTGACTGTTCCCCTAACAGTTTCTCATTATTTCTTTTTATTCCAATCCTTTTATCATTTTAGTTGCTATCTCCTGGACATGTTCCTAAAATATGGTCCACAGAATTGGATGCAATAATCTAGCTGTGATTTGACTAGTTTCAGAGCAGAAGAATGATAACTTCACTCAATCTTGGCAATCACATTTCTTTAAGCTAATATTCCCCAATCCTTTTCACTGTTTTTTCTTCATTGTATACAAGTCTGTCCCAAATTGTGAAGAATAACTGCCTCTGTAAACATTTTAAAATATGAGTTTTCACTTTCAGCCAGTGCAATCACAAACATTTACATTATTTCCAAGATTTATAAATAAATCTCTTCAATATGTTTGTTCATCTAATGATGTAATTAGGGGGAGATCAAATCACACATTAAAAAAGAATGATTCCAACATGAGATGAAAAACAGCTTTATTAATTCCAGGAAATGTAACCATCAAGCAAATTAATAGACATACTAAACAGATGCAATAGTCAAATCTAATTTAGTGAGTTCAAATTAGCACCTACTTGAAGTTCACTTTAAAGAACTACAAATTAGTTAACCTTAAATTAAGCAACTTTTATTATTCAATTAGCTAGCACAGTGTGTAGCAACAACAAAAGATTAGAGCAATAAAGGGCAATGGTACATGACAAACAAGGTGAATATTTCTTCCCTTTTAAATAACTTTCTTTGGAGACAAGCTTTGTTAATATCACAAATTTAGGGACATTGCAATTGACTTAGGGTAATCACTCAATGTCAATCAAGTTCCTTTTTTATTTATTTATGTTTGTTGAAAACTTTACATATAGTTAAAAATCAAAGCTAGAGAAAACAAAGAAAAGAAGAAAAAGATGCAAGACATGAAAATAAACTAATGAAATATAGTGACCTCTGACCTTTTCTTAAATATTATACAAATCCCTTTAATGCCTCACATATATCTTTTTAATTCCCAAAACATATATCATTATTTTTCCTTCTTTCAGCAAATAAGATTTCCAATCTTTCAGAAGATTTTATGTTCTTTTTTCCTCTGACCAAAGAAATCAACTTTGCCATCTCAGTTCTGACATTTTCACAATCCATCCTTCCAGTGTGAGAATTTCATTATTCTTCCATCATTGAGCATACAATAGTCCTATTGCAATTACCGTACACAAAATCAATTCATCATGACTTCTTTCTAGTTTATTGTCCATAAGCCCCAATAAAACAGTTCTGGTTTCTTCACAATATTTATCATTTGCATCATATGATTTTGTGTCCAAAATGTCCTAGCTTTCTCACAAGTCCATCAGGCATGGTAAAATTTTCTGTTATATTTATCACATTTCCAAATCTGGTTTAAACTACCATTGTGTATTTTTGATAATTTCTTTGGTATCTTATACTGATGACACATCATTTTATGAAAGTTTTCTCTTAAATTATGAGACAGTGTAAATTTGATACCAATTATCCACATTCTCTCCTGAGTATCCATCTTTGTATTATATCCAACATTAATAACACTAATTGTTCACTTTTTTGCTATTTGAATGTTCATCACCTGTACATAATTGAAATTCTGTTTTGTGTTTTGTTTTAAATTTCAGATGTTTTTAAATGCCATATTAAACCTTTCCCTTAACATATGAAAACCATTGGAAACTATACTGTTCTGCAGTCAATTTTTTTCTCTTAGCTTCATCTTAAATTCTCCATCCTCCTGTCTTGAAATGTACCATATCTCTCTGTTTTCAAGTCAATGTCTTTATTTAATGGAGTTGATCACTCTCTTCAGAAATCTAAACCCCGCCCCCCAAAAAAATGAAGGTACATTTTATTTAATTAATTCTTTCAAATGTTTTCCATTGCCAAATTAACAAGAACCAACCATGACTTTATTCTATTTTTTAGCTATCATAGTCCAAACTCCAGGCAAGGTTTTAACTATTAAATCCTTTAATTTCTGTCTTTTTTAGTCTTTCCATGGGTTGAAGATCCTCTCATCCTATTGGTATTAATTGCTGTGTTGTATCAAAGATCTGTTTTACCACAATCCCTTTTCTCCAAAATGCGCTTAAGTCGATTCAGCAAACTCAGTGTCTATTTACAGTCTCCACCAGAGGCTTTGACTTGCTGCTTTCTTCAACAGCTCCTGGCACTCTGCTTGAAAGTAGCTGGTGAAATCCCTTTGGATCTTGCTAAGGCTTTTCTCAAGGAGAAGCACCCCAGAGTACAAATGGGCAATCTCATAACTTTGTCTCATTTGGGGAACCTCTGTTGACTGGGTGCAACCCTGGTTGTCCTTAATTGCCTCAGCATTGTTCCTACCATTCAGAAGAGGTGTTTCAGTCCACCATTGTTCTACCCAGAATCCAATCAATGTCAATGGATGTCTATATCATTTCTTTGAAATGGGAAGGATACTTTTTCAGTAAGAAAGATAGGGGACAGAACAATTCAGCAGCACCTCATTTTATGGAAAGTGATTTTTTTCATTTATGTGAAATTCCAGAGGCTGGGAGAAATAGAATTGAAAAATACAGTATATTATGTACTTAGTGCTAGAAATAAACTTCAAGACACTTTCTCCACGGTGTTATTTATTAGCTAATCCCAGTTCCAGGATTTATTTATAGAGCTCTACCTGAGGGAAAAAGTATGTATGTTTAAAATATATATCTTGCCCTGAACATCTACATATTGCTTCCCTCAATATTGAGTACTAATTTATTTTATTTATTTGTCAAATTTATATAAACACCCTTCTCACAAAACAACACACTTTCATAGGGAAACTGTTGAGTTGTTGAATTAACTCAATTATAGGGATAAAGCAAAGACTTTTGGGTAGTAATTCAGCAATCTGAATTACTTCTAGAATGACAGAATTTGTCAGTAAGTATATTTACAAGTATATTTCTTAAAAAAATTCCTAGGATGTGTGTTGAGGAAGGAAAAGTTTTCATGAGTCTGCAATACAATTAACTCCAATTAAGAAAAAAGTGATACTAGACTTCCAGTTTGAAGGGCTTCAGCAACAGACAGAAATCCACGATCGTGCGCGGTTTCTGTCTGGGCTCGCCGCTGGAGCGCCCTGAGACGGCTGGTTTTGGGGCTAAGCCACCCCGTAGAGGTGGTGAAGAGGGGGGAGACCACCAGCAGGGTTGAGGAGAGCCACATCTCTCCTGCTCAGCTGGCCATTACTCCCTTTCCCGAAGGTGGTTGCAGCGGTGGTCAGAAATGGCCACCACAAAGGAGAACTCGACCAGAAAAGAATTTGCAGGAGGAAGATAAGAAGTGAAAGTTTTGTCTGACCGGGTTAAAAAGTAAAAGCAACAACTAAGGTACCCTGGAATTTAAACTTACAAAAAATAACATCACTCCCAAAGAAGAGTCAGAAGCAGCGAAGGAAAGTAAAAAGGGAAAGATTTGATTTTTTTTTTCTTCTCTCTCCTTCCCTATACTGACAACTAAGAGACTTAAATAAGAAATCGGAAAAATCCGCTTTGACATCAATAGGCAATTAAGCTGAAAATAAAATAAAATGCCAAAGGGATAATAAAGATTTCTGAACATTAAAAATTTTCCTTTTCATAAGCAGGAAGGGAGAGAAAAAGAATAAGGGCAGGATCTGGAAGAGGGAGGAGACTGCCTAGAATTAAAAAGAATCTACAGTAAAACTTCAACAAGACTTCTAAAAGATACATTTTAACTGAAACTTTGTAACTAAATAGTAACCCCAGGAAGAGAAAGTAAAAAAAAAAGAGCAAAAAAGAAACAGCCTGCGTGTTATTTGGATTATTTGGTGATCTTTGGATTTTTGGTTATTATATTTGAATGACTAAAATCAATCGGGTGGTTATTTAAAATTGATATAATGGCACCACTTCTGGATGAATTGAAAATGGAACTTAAAAAGTACAAAGAAGATGCACAAGAAGAGAAGGGTTCTTTTGGCTTCATTTTTGAATTCTTAGAAATGGAGATTTGGAACTATGAGAAACAACAAGAAACAACTGCAAAACAAGAAGACTGGGACAAAGAAGAAGCCATCTTTAATGAACAAGCAATTTTATGTGGGGAAGAAAAAGGAAAGGGGGGAAAGAGAATGGAGAATTTAAGACTTAAAAAAACAACCAAAGAAAAGAAAAATAATTCAAAAAATAAGTATAATACTGGAAAGCAACAGAAAAGGGGAATACAGAAGAGAGAAATAGAGGTAGAGAGACAAGGGGGTAAAAAGGGGAGAGAGAAGAAGAGAGGGAAGAAGGAAAGGAAAAGAAGTTACAAAGGACCGGAGCAAGATATAGAGAAACAGGACCTATTTAGAGATAATGAGTGAAAATTTAACTGAAAAGGGGATTCTGTAAAGGTACATAAGATTGTATTGTTATATTAGTAATAGAAATAACTTTAGAAAATTGGAAACAACGTATGATTAAAATGAGGGATAAAATAGTTAGTGTAATTTAGTGAAATGTTTGTGAATAAAATAAGTGAAATAAAATAAATGAGAAAATTGAATTAGGAAGGAACAGGAACATTTTAATTAGTTAATGTTTTATAAAATATAAGTGAAGAGGGTGGGGGGAATTAACTATGGAAACCTTATAATTGTTCCCATAGAAGTATGATATTTAATTGAAAAGTAATGTTAAAGATGTTAAGACTTTAATGAATATTAATATTAATGATAGAATTGAATTGGATTGGAATGTTGTTTTAATTATATTATACATTTATATTTTTTTTCTTTTTCTAAGAATACAGTGTGTATTTTAAGAATGTACCAAGCAGAATCTGAATGGAAGTTATGTATTATATTGAATGTTACAACTTTTAGGGAAAAGATATAAAGGCATCATACTCCAATCAGTAACTACAGGAGAAATTTTGTTTAATGAGAAAAGATAATAGATAATTGAAACAGGACAGACAAAAAATATAAATACAATGATTTGAATTGAGATGAGATAATTAAAATAAATGAGAAAATTAAAAGAGGGGAGAAGCTATGCAGAAAATGTAAAATAGTAATAAGATATGGAATAGAATATAAAAATGAGCATGAACCTGAATTTGTGTCTGTACGAAGAAATGTAACCCGGGATTGTGCTACTTTCAAAAAAGATGTTTTATTTGTATTTTTTTTCTCTTTGTGAAAACTCAAATAAAATTTACAAAAAAAAAAAGTGATACTAGAAACTTCTGATTGGCATAAAATTTTAATAAAAGCAGAATTCCTAAATCTACATTTGGCAACCATTCTAACATTTTCAATGATTTTTTTTTTAAGAAATTGAGGAAGTAGGGAGCAGATATTGCTAAATAAAGTCTCCTTTGAGTCAAATTTGACTTCCATTTTTTAATTTCTAGTTCATGAACACAATTGTGTGGCTTTGGAGATTCTCAGTCATCTAGGTCATGGGTGTCCCAAAGGTGCTTTTTACAAGAGGCAACTGAAGTTTCTTTGTTTTTCCTTGAAGACATTTCACTTTTCATCTTCTTCAGAATTGAAGAAACTTCTTGGATGAAAAGCGAAACATCTTCAAGGAAAAGCAAAGGCAGTCCAGTTGCCTGTTAAAAAAAGCACCTATGGGACAATTGTGTGGCTTTCTTTGCAATAGTATGGATTAGTCATTATCTTCTGGGAGGTTCTTAGCATTCCCAGTCTAGGACTTGGATTTCTTAGTCTTTTGTCCAGCTTCTAACCAGATCTGATCCTGCTTACATATTTGAGATTATAAACTGATATATGTCAAAATAAATCATTTATGGCCAGGGCTTGGAGTTTAAAGAGAAGTGGCAGACTGAAGTCTTAGCTTTTCTCCTAGGAAGGAATGGTGTGTGGGAATGACCTTAGAAGGCTGGCATAGGGTGGGGAGATGCTGCCTAGGGAATGTGGGGAATCCAAAGCTGCATAATGGGAAGAGAAAGAAATTCAGAAATGAACATCCCTAGTTTATCAGGTCTGGAATTGGGTAAAGGACAATTAGAGTTTATAGTTGGGTTCTAATTCCCATAGGTCCTGAAAGTGCAAATGTTCCATTAAAGTTTAATGATCTATTAAAATGTGAATTAATTTATTTTTCCCATTTTTATTAAGAGAACTTTTCAATATTATATTTGTCTTTACCTTACCACAACTTCTGTACTGAAAAACTATGTCAACCAGGATCACACTGTTGTCAGATCCCTGTCTCCCCATCTCCAATGCGGGTAGATTTCTTTCCTGGATGTGCTAATTGGATCATGTATTAACAAGATGTGTTAATTGGATTGTGGCAAAAGAAGTGGAACAAATTCATTTCCTGGAACAATAGGTCATAAAGCCTAAGACTCAGAACTTAATCTACTGGATTGAACTGCCTGAGGACCAACAATTATTTCTTTTATGACAATGATTATGTAGGGCAAAGCAGGTTTTTGTTTTTGTTTTTACAATGGCAGTTCCTTTTCTAAACTACATGAGAGCAGTTATCCCTACCCTTGAGTCTTTGCTCTGGGACTGCAGATATCTCACCACATAGATTAATAAATGCCAAGGAGTCTGATTTTGCCTTAGGTCCTGGATGTTCCATAATATATCATTCTATCCACAACAAACAATGTATTACTCTAGCATGTATTTCTATAGTTGAGCATTAAAAGGAGACCATACCTATTGCTTAACAACAATCCACCTCAGCTCAACAACACTTTCATATCATTTGCTTTTAGGATTCAAAAATTACTGATCTTAGGTCTATCTTTAACTGCGTGCGCTGCCTTTAGTTATGTGCGCTCCACTCTCTGGGCATCTCCATGTGATCATGACCCTGTCCTTTCCACCTGGCGCCCTTGCTGCTTTCTGGCTCTTTAGCGACCGGCTTTGCGTTTGAAACACGTTCGCGTTTGGAGTTGGTTTGGGGACTACAAGGCAGCATCTGCACCTCTTCCCGGGTGCGTCTCTAGGCTGCTTCCGGAGCTACGGGACGCTCTCCGTTGCCTACCGGCCCTTCTTCCTTGGGCTCCCTGCCGTGGGGTACACCCACTTCCTCCTGCAAATTATGCCTCGCAACTCTTCTCTCCCTTTCCTCTCGCTCCAAAAAGATTGCCATCGTATCCCGCCGATTCGGGCTTCCAGCCACGTTGTGATCCACTAGTGAGATTGCCATCTCAGATGGAGGCATCGCAGTCTCCCTCTCTTGCTCGCTCTGAACTTCGCGCAGACCAAAATAAAAAGATCGCCCGCCGTCATGTTTGGAGCTGCCACTTCCGTGTTTGGAGCTCCAAATGGCGGTGGCACTCCAAACACGGAAGCGCCAGCTCCAAACGTGGCGGTGGAATGGGCAGAAGGGAAAGCAACAGCGGCAGGTGCCAAAGGTGTCTGCAGCAAAGGTGGGAGTAGGGAGCTCTCTGCGCTTCGCCATGATCACCCGTTAGGAGCGGCTGTTGGCGAGGATGCAAGGGGGGGGAATTAAGTCACCCCCCGAAAAGACCGCCTAGCCGTTTTTTCGGGGCTCAAAAAAAAAATAAGGCCCGCCCTTATTATGTGAGAAACACGGTAATAAAAAAGTTTCTGGATTAAATTCAATTTTCTAATTCGTGATTTCTTCTATCCATTGTCTAATTGTATTCCAATATTTTTTCACTTCCTGGCATGTCCACCAGGTATGAAAATAAGTGCCTTTTTCTTTTCCACATTTCCAACAATTTGGGGCTGAGTTAAACATTTTTGCCAATCTAGCGGGAGGAAGGTGCCATCTGTAGAACATTTTATATTGATTTTCCTTGTATGCTGTGGCTGTAATTAGTTTGTAATTTGATCCCCACATTCTCTCCCAGTTTTCCAGGTCTATATTGTGGCCAACATTTTTCGCCCATACCACCACCGTCTCTTTGAACACCTCCTCTTCCATTTTAAAATCTAGTAGAAAGTTATATATTCTTGAAATCATTTTCTTTTCCATTTCTTGTAGAATTTTATCTAATTGATGCCTTTCCATGCAGAAACCAAATTGTTCTTTGTTCTTCTGGTATCTCGCCTGGATTTGCATGTATGGCCATCAATCTATCTTTATATTTTGTTGCTGTAATTCTTGTCTCATTTTTAATCTTCCTTGTGTGTCTAATAGATCTTTGTAACTACTCTTTTTTCCCAGATTCATTGCATTTGGGTATATTTGTGCTTCCATAGTTGACAACCAGTTTGGTATTTTAGTATAATGGTTCTTTTTAATCTTGTTCCATGTCTGAATTAATGAATCTCTAATAATGTGTCTCTGAAAATATGCATGCTGTTTACATTTCCCATCCCATAGGAAATGATTTCTACATTTTTCCTAACGTTTTCCAATAAGTTTTCTAAGGTAAGAATAAAGAGAAGGGGTGACAGTGGGCATCCCTGCCTTACTCCCTTGTTGATCTTGAATGTTTCCGTTCTGTCACCATTCATTATTACACTGGCCATCTGTGTCGTATAAATTGTCAAAATCAATTTAACAAATTTATTGCCAAATTGCATGCTTTTTAATTGTTATATTATGAACTGCCAATTAACATTGTCAAATGCCTTTTGCGCATCAAGGAAGACCATTGCCAATTGTTTTCCTGGGTTTGCTTCATAATATTCTATTATATTCAATACCATTCTAGTATTATTTTTAATTTGTCTATTCAGTAAGAATCCATTTTGGTCACTATGAATGATCTGATGAAGGGTTTTTTTCAAACTTTCTGCCATTATGGACATAAATATTTTATAATCAACATCTAAAAGCGATATGGGCCTGTAATTTTGAATTAATTGATGGTCCGAGTCTTCTTTTGGGATCAATGTTATGTATGTCTCCCCCCATGACTTAGGTAATTTTGCTGTCATCAGTACCTCATTATAGAGTTCTAATAATTGCATTTCTAATTTTTCTTGGAGCGTTTTATACAGTTCCCTAGGGAGACCATCCGGTCCCGGTGTCTTATTGTTTTTCTGTTTCAGGATTGCCTCTTGCAGTTCTCTTAATGTTATTTCCCGGTTTATCTCATCTTTATCCTCTTCCGGGATCAATTTGTGGATATTTTCAGAGCTATAGATTTTGCCAACAGCTTTCTAGAAATATATCATTACATGTCCATTTTTATCTCTCTAGAACAAGCATTATCTGTTTTCAATTTAATATGGATCACTACTTTTTCTACAATAGCTGTGTGTCATTTAAGTAATATTTATTTAGAAACGTATATTCTTCCATAATTATATTAATCAAATCTTATATTTTTAGGGTACTATTTCCACCATTATTCATAGCCTATTTAGATTTGAGTGTTTAACTCTTGTTTTCTGATTAGCAGCTCTTGTCTTTTTTTCAGTGTAAAAGTAAGGATTTGAAAATGTATAAAAACAGAGGTGCTGTATCATTAAATTAATAGCAGTAGCATTTAGACTTATATATCACTTCATAATGCTTTACAATCCTTTCTAAGAATCAACATATTGTCCCCAAACAATCTGAGTCCTGAAGTGGTGAAAATCAAACTGCCAAACTGCTGGCAGTCAGCAATCAGCAGAATTAGCTCACAATGCTGCATTCTAACCATTGAGCTACCATAGCCCTTAATCAGGTTTATATGAAATAAAATGAATGAATTATTTATTCCTGACATTTCTAATGCTTATAGAGAAACCATAAAACAGATCCTCCAGATCAAACAAAGGTGTGATTTGTATCGTTGAATGATCTAGTCTTATTTTTATGTTAATCAGGACTGGTTGTAGTTCAGCCAGATTTGCAAGTCAGAACAAAGTAAGAATTGAGAAATAGAAATAGTTATTCTTCCTTCTAAATTTCAATATATACTTCTCACACCAGAATAAATTTATAACCAGATTTTTCTCTATTTAGAGTGAGTTAGGAAAGAGGTAAGAAAGCAACATTCTGATTACAGTGGTGGGATAATTAACCCATCCTGCTGTTGAGGCATCTTGAAGTCAACTTTAATTTAAATATGGTTCCTCTACATCAGAGCATTATCAGTAAAGCTTTTCCTGTTAAAACATTTTTAGCGATATGATGAGAGCAGCAATGGAGATCAACAGGATTATTAAAGTGGTAATTTCCAAGAATAAATATTGAATATTATCTAGGCAACAAATAACAGAGCATCCCTCTTCTGATGTGTAACTCCTCACAAGTGCAAATTTAAACTGATTTTTAAAGTGTTGTTATTTATCCTGGGAATAGATTGTTTTATTTTAAAAGACAAACATAATAAGTAAATACATAATCCATTGATTTCTTTTCTTAAGCAAAATATCTACTAACATTCACAGGGATTTTCCTCTTTGTCTTGTTTATTTCTACCAAGAGAGGCCCCTGATGTCTTTCAACAATATAATAGGCCATAGAAATTTTAATAATACTTTACTGAATATATCTCATATGAATGGGTTCAATAAAAATGAAAAACCTAAATGAAATAGTCTACATTATAACTTATGTTATTTGGGTCTATGATCATAATAAAGATTTGATGTGTTGTTTGAACCAGGCCAGGGATATTTTGGAGTCCTATTAGGTATAATTCAATTGAAGAGAATATTTGAAGTGTGACTTTTTTGGTGCTTTCGGAGCTTGGTTGTTTGCTTGCAGATGTTTCATTACCCAAGTAGGTAACATCATAATTAAGTGTGAGTAATGATGTTGTCCATTTGTGTTGTGTTCTTTTGTTCTCCATTTGCATTTTGTAGGTTGAACTGCTTTTTTATTGCCAACATGAGCTATAAATTATTTTGCTGTCATGTGTAATTGTTGTTGATTTGTCCCTTTCTCCCAGATCATAAGTTCAAGAGATTCAGGAAGTCAGAAAGTAAAACATTAAAAGGAGCAAATAATTTTCCCCAGCTTGTATGATGCAACAGATTTACATAGTATTTACTCAATTGTGATTTAAAAAGAAAAAAATAAAACCCACAAAATAAGTTGATTAAATCTTTCTTTTCTTGAAAGCTGTTTTCACCTGTGGCACAGATTCTATCTCAAATTCTTGTTATGTAGCAAGAATGTGGCTGTTAATAGAGGAAGGACAGCTTACCTGCTCCAAGAAGTGTAATCCCAACATAAGCTGATAAACCAGCTATGGCAAAATTTGTAAAAGTAAGTATATGTCTACATGGAGAATTTAGTGGATAGGGAAAACCAGGCACTTCATATTATCATTTCTGACCCATTCATTTGGCTTTATGTTCAGTTTGTATGTGTCTGCCTTGGGTACAACAGAGACAAATTCAGATGCAGGTTAGGTATGTATGCATAAATTTATATACCAGATGAAAGGGAGCAGAGTATAAAGATATTTTATAACAGCGCTGGAACACAAATGCTCCAAATGAATTTCTTACTGTTGCAAATTGCAGTTGGCATGTTACTAAAGATTACTATGAAATAGCTGATCCTTAAAGGAATACAAAACCTCTTGAGAAGGTAGGA
Source organism: Notechis scutatus (assembly GCF_049901735.1). Taxonomy (NCBI): domain Eukaryota; kingdom Metazoa; phylum Chordata; class Lepidosauria; order Squamata; family Elapidae; genus Notechis; species Notechis scutatus. The sequence continues at coordinate 10,469,820 of NC_142015.1, forward strand.
CTTCCGGTTTGAAGGGCTTCGGCAATAGACAGAAATCCACGATCGTGCACGGTTTCTGTCTGGGCTCGCCGCTGGAGCGCCCCGAGCTGGCTGGTTTCGGGGCTAAGCCACCCCGTAGAGGTGGTGAAGAGGGGGGAGACCACCAGCAGGGTTGAGGAGAGCCGCATCTCTCCTCCTCAGCCGGCCATTACTCCCTTTCCCAAAGGCGGTTGCAGCGGTGGTCAGAAATGGCCACCACAAAGGAGAACTCGACCGGAAAAGAATGTGCAGGAGGAAGATAAGAAGTGAAAGTTTTGGCTGACCGGGTTAAATTGTAAAAGCAACAACTAAAGTACCCTGGAATTTAAACTTACAAAAAATAACATCGCTCCCAAAGAAGAGTCGGAAGCAGCGAAGGAAAGTGAAAAGGGAAAGGTTTGGCTTCTTTTTCTTCTCTCTCCTTCCCTATACTGACAACTAAGAGACTTAAATAAGAAATCGGAAAAATCCGCTTTGACATCAATAGGCAATTAAGCTGAAAATAAAATAAAATGCCAAAGGGATAATAAAGATTTCTGAACATTAAAAATTTTCCTTTTCATAAGCAGGAAGGGAGAGAAAAAGAATAAGGGCAGGATCTGGAAGAGGGAGGAGACTGCCTAGAATTAAAAAGAATCTACAGTAAAACTTCAACAAGACTTCTAAAAGATACATTTTAACTGAAACTTTGCAACTAAATAGTAACCCCAGGAAAAGAAAGTGAAAAAAAAGAGCAAAAAAGAAACAGCTTGCATGTATTTGGATTATTGGGTGATCTTTGGATTCTTGGTTATTATATTTGAATGACTAAAATCAATTGGGTGGTTGTTTAAAAATTTATACAATGGCACCACTTCTGGATGAATTGAAAATGGAACTTAAAAAGTACAAAGAAGATGCACAAGAAGGGAAGGGTTCTTTTGGCTTCATTTTTCAATTCTTAGAAATGGAGATTTGGAACTATGAGAAACAACAAGAAACAACTGCAAAACAAGAAGACTGGGACAAAGAAGAAGCCATCTTTAATGAACAAGCAATTTTATGTGTGGAAGAAAAAGGAAAGGGGGGGAAAGAGAATGGAGAATTTAAGACTTAAAAAAACAACCAAAGAAAAGAAAAATAATTCAAAAAATAAGTATAATACTGGAAAGCAACAGAAAAGGCGAATACAGAAGAGAGAAATAGAGCTAGAGAGAAGGGGGTAAAAAGGGGAGAGAGAAGAAGAGAGGGAAGAAGGAAAGGAAAAGAAGTTACAAAGGCCCGGAGCAAGATATAGAGAAACAGGACCTATTTAGAGATAATGGGTGAAAATCTAACTGAAAAGGGATTCTGTAAAGGTACATAAGATTGTACAACTTTAGAAAATTGGAAACAACGTATGATTAAAATGAGGGGTAAAATAGTGTAATTTAGTGAAATGTTTGTGAATAAAATAAGTGAAATAAAATAAATGAGAAAATTGAATTAGGAAGGAACGGGAACATTTTAATTAGTTAATGTTTTATAAAATATAAGTGAAGGGGGGGAATTAACTATGGAAAGCTTATAATTGTTCCCATAGAAGTATGATATTTAATTGAAAAGTAATATTAAAGATGTTAAGACTTTAATGAATATTAATATTAATGATAGAATTGAATTGGAATGGAATGTTGTTTTAATTATATTATACATTTATAATTTTTTATTTTTTTAAGAATACAGTGTGTATTTTAAGAATGTACCAAGCAGAATCCGAATGGAAGTTATGTATTATATTGAATGTTACAACTTTAGGGGAAAGATATAAAGGCGTCATACTCCAATCAGTAACTACAGGAGAAATTTTGTTTAATGAGAAAAGATAATAGATAATTGAAACAGGACAGACAAAAAATATAAATACAATTATTTGAATTGAAATGAGATAATTAAAATAAAATTGAGAAAATTAAAAGAGGGGAGAAGCTATGCAGAAAATGTAAAATAGTAATAAGATATGGAATAGAATATAAAAATGAGCATGAACCTGAATTTGTGTCTGTACGAAGAAATGTAACCCGGGATTACGCTGCTTTCAAAAAAGATTTTTTATTTGTATTTTTTTTTCTCTTTGTGAAAACTCAAATAAAATTTACAAAAAAAACCAAAAACCTCTTGAGAAGGTGGATTTATATTCATCCATTCTCATGAATTTTTCGTAATTAATAAACTCAGAAGACTTATCTTGTCCATCAATCCTAACTCAGGGTTGGAGTTAGATGTCTCAAGAGGCATTCTAGCTTCATCAACATTTGCATCTGCACCACAGAATTTGGTTCTATTTGTAATTGCATCACCTCATAGCAGCTCTCTGCTAGATGCATTCAGCCCAAAAGTAGCACTAAAAGCTTGGGGGAGAGAAATGTTTTTATTTAAAAGGGAATTATTGATTGCAAATCCTAAAGTCTTCAACTACTTATGTCCTTTCCTTTCTCCTGACTAGACCCATTTTTCAATTATTTTCATTTAAGCAAGCATGATGGGATACTAATATCTAATAAATCAACAGATATTGCCAAGCAAGAAGCAGACCACAGGATAATTGCTGTTATTATTTTTTTTAATATCAAAATATTGGAAGCAAGAAAGTTTATCCTTGTACTTAATATGGTCAACAGCAAAGCCTTCAGCTTACTGGATGAAAATCATTCATCCATAGAAGACCTTGAGCCTCAGACAGACACAGAGGATTTTGTTAGTATGAAATTAAATTCTTCTGGTGGGAGAGGGGGAGGAAATCCATAAAAAAAAGAGAAATGTCCAGTTTCACAACAGCTAAGGAACTCCTAGCAATGTTTAATTTACTAAATGACGAAAGAAACATGCCCTCTTTGTATTAAAAAAGGGGGGCAGCTTACAAAAATCCCTAAGTAACCTTGGATTGATAGACAAGTAATTAACTTTTGGATTCTCATGAAAGAATATCTCATGGTCTTGAGTGACCTGAAAAAGCTGAACAAACTCACACCTGATTACTACTTGGATGGAATATCCTCAAGAAATATAGGGTTGCAGAATCAGTCACAAAAGCAGAAAAAAAAATCCTAGGCTATATATGTCTATATTGTTGACTACTTTATTTTTGTTTATTTAGCATATGGCTAAATAATTATAAATGTCATGCAACACAGATTCACAAGATGCAATGCTATGAGATGAGTGGTTCTATTACTGAATGAAAGCTAGAGACTTTTATCTCCTAACTGATGCTAGAATATTTCTAAGAGACCTACAGTAGATGTTCCTTCTTGGAATAAGTCCCATGAGTGAAATAGTTCTCAAGACTACCCAAATGGATATATAATTATGCTCTTCTAAAGGAATATTTCTTGCCTTTAAATATGGATATTATGCTTTTTCATAAAGTTGAGAATCTACAATATATGTTCCACTCACTTATTTTGTTTTAATTCTTATTCCACTTTTCCTCCTCAAGGTTCCTCAGATGAACTCAATATATTGTATTTATCTCTTATCATTTTAATCTTTGCAATCACTCTGCTTAACTCAGGGTTAATAGTGAAGTCAACTACCCAGGAGATCACTTCGTCTGAAACAGTTCGACCCTCTCCACAGATTAGTTAAAGAGATCCTGCCCTCCACTATCAGTTTATAAAATTCACAGATCAAGTAATTAGGAATAAGTTCTTCTTGGAGGATAGGGAGCGGGAGAGAGTGATATGATTATGGAACTTTCTATTGGGAGGCAAGTGTCAGGTTCATGCTAATTTTTTAACATAACAAGTGGGAACTTTCCTGTTGATCTGGGCAATTGCAAGATGATTCTTGCTTAAGAACCATTTTTCCTGTTTTATGATAGTTATATATAGTTATAGCTAATTGTTTTTACTGATGACAATCATTTTTGTACACTAGTTTGGGTGCAGAGGGGGAGGGGGAGGAGGAGGAGGAGATAAATGAGAACTTCAAAAGGTTATTAGCAATTAAGTATGGTTCCTGCCTGTAATAGTTGGGACCCTTTAAGAAGAGACTGGACAGCCATTTGTCTGTAATGGTATAGCGTCTCCTGCTTGAGCAGGGGGTTGGACTAGAAAACCTCAAAGGTCCCTTCCAACTCTTTTATTCTGTTATTAACTCCTGTCCAAAGCAAATTGGTGAGTTGGGCAATACATTCACTGCTTGGATGAATATTCTGAAGAGGAAATGGGTCAGGACACAATAGTCAATAGCAATGGAATGTAAATAGGAACGAAGAAGGCAAGAAAGAGAACTTTCTGAAGCAACTACAGGGACTATAGATTCCTACAACCCAAGGCCAGAGGGATAATGGGAAAATAACTATGGCTTTTCATTTGAATCACGAAGGATAGCGGAATACTCAAAGAATGTTTGCAATTGCAATTAAATAGAAATGTGATGAGGAAGTATAGGCTTTCTGTCCAGAAGCAAATTAAAAACAGCCATCAGGCATGAAACTGGTAATTAGGAAACTGGTAATGGAGTTTGTGGTGAGGGAAGAGTTGCAATCAGTAAGAAAAGTTGCCACAGGGTAGCACTTTTCAATTCTACATGACATTATTGTCCGAAGCTCGTTTTGTTTAATTCAAATATCTGACAACTTCCTCTAATTTTGTTTTACAGTATATGACATCCTATTGTAGCCAGTTTGAGAAGAAATGTGATGTGTACATAAGAGATGGCAAAATGAAAAGGAGAAATAAATTACTCAAACAACCTTCACAGCGCAATAAGCACTTAGAATTGTCGTAGAGAGGCCACCTGACTAATCAGAATGAATGGTTTTGAAAAAGATAATAATAAAATAAAAGGCTAATCATCCCATTCATTATCTTGCTAGTTTTCCAAGCACAAAGGATAAAAGAAAGTTAAGCTGTTTGCTATTCATTTTATTGTGGAACATAATGCTTCCCAATCAAGTTGCTCAGAGGCTTCTTTTTAAAATATATATAAAACATTGTGCCAGGAAAGTCATTTGGTTTATAGCAGGAACACTAGCAATGCTAGTGCCTCATTTCTGAAGATTGATAAACTACTAAGGGCTCCATTACTCATTGCTAACTGCATGAACAGGTATATTGGAAAATACAAGCAAGTTCTGACATCTTACGTGTCCTTGGCACTGAAAGTACAACACATGGTGAGAGAGAAAGATTGCTGTAGGGAATCTCTTCATGAGCTTTTCAAAGATTTAGATGTTGGTCTATTTTTGGAACTATAAAACCTTATTCTGTTCCTTGCCCCCAAAAAATAAAAAATAAGGAAAAGGGAATGAAAACTGCTAGCTTAGCAAATTTGGATTCTATGAAGTGGAACCGTATTTCTCAACCTCAGCAAGTTTCATATGTGTGGATTTCAACTCCCAGAATTCCCCAGAGATGATGTCCATGCATCTGAAAGTCATCATCATCATCATCATCATCATCATCATCATCATCATCATCATCATCATCATCATCATCATGGTTTTCAAAGAATAAGATAAAATTTCAGTGTATTTCTCATGAAGGTGTGTTTTTGCATTTATCTAATTACAAGTTGCTGGAGAAACGAGTCCAAGTGTCCTATTTTTCATGGTACAATCTGCATTTATTGTTTTAACCTAAAGTTAGACACTGAAACTTGCTGGGGCTGAACAGTGTAAATCATAAAAGTTTTTCAATTGTAAAATGCTAGACCAAAATATGTAGATTAATGTAGTTTGAGCTGAAATGTCCAGACATATTAGTTCCCACATATAAAACTCTGATGCATGTGCCCTCAACTAGCCTGGATGTTAAATCTAAAATTATATGATTTTTCTCATCTCTAGCTTGGCTTAAACCTCTGTCTCTTTTGCACAGTTTTATAAAATATAAAATCTGTTTTGAAAAACTGCATGTTTTCCTGGCAATACAAAAGTGGTTTGCCATTGATTTGTTCTGAGAAGTTGTTTTGTCCTCTAACCCTGGATTTTTTAGTTTCCCACCAGATCTGAGCCCACATTGTTTTTCAAGATCAACCAAATATAATTACATATTGGACTAAAATTTCTGCTACCTCCATCAGGGCACTTGAAAAGCAAGCTAAACAGATGCACACCCTAGTTTGTACTCAGTGTATATCATGAGTCCATAATTCAGTTAATTTGTCAATGAGGAAGCCCAATGTGACCAGTTTCATCCTATGGGGACTCATCAGATATGAATAATCCCAGTAGGACAAAACTGGTCATGTGGTGCTTTTAAAACAAAGCATGTGAGCAACATCATTGGGAAGCATTATGTTCTGCAATAAAATAAATAGCAACGCTTGCTGGTGGTAATTGAAAACACCGCACAGGAAATATACTGTGTAGAAATAGAGAAATCCCCCCAATACCCCAATAAAGGAGAATATTTGTAGCTCAAGGTTGAAACGATGGACCCTTGGTGCTTTCTGAGCTTGGTTGTTTCCTTGCAGACATTTCATTACCCAAACTAAGTAACATCATCAGTACTAGTTCTGATGACTAGCATTGATGATGTTACCTAATGATGAAATGTCTGCAAGGAAACAACAACCAAGCCCCAGAAAGCACCAAGGACCCCTCAAAAATCCTCCCACTTCACAAATCAACCAAGAATTCTCACTCAAGGCCCTTATGACCAAGCTCAAATTATCTTACTCTCAATATATTATGTGAAAATCCAGAATCTCTGGAAAAGACTCTAATGCTGGGAAAGGTGGAAGTAAGAAGAGGATGGCCAGTAGAGAGGTGTGTGGACTCAGAGTGGTAAGAATAGGTGTACCCATTCAGCTGCCCCAGTTACATTTAATGCAAATAATAAACCTACCAAACATTCAGTCTACCAAAACTCAGGTGATCCGCAAAGAGACAGATATGAGACAGACAAATTTTAACTCTTTGCTGCTCTATAGCAGTCATTCAGATTTCTGCATTGCTGATCTCAAAACTCTATAGATACATCCAACTGGCTTTCAGTCAGGAATCATAAAGTACAATTCTTTGTTCCACGATTTAATTCATAGAAACAAAATGGAGCTAGTCACTGTGCCTGATTGTGCTATCCTATACAACTAATGGGGCTTTTACTCTTCAAAGGACTGTTTAGACTTCTACCTTGTTCGCAACAGTTTTGCCAAAATTTTCTCAGTCAACATAAAACACATATATTCACCATCAGATTCCCTCTTAGAGTAAGCTGTCAAAATTGTCCATTAACAGGAAAAGTTGCAGATATTATACAATTAAAATTGATAATAACCACTCTGAGGTTAGGGATTGATAGACATGGAGAAAAATCTATCTATGTGGTTGCTAGGAGTTGAAAATGACCTGCTGGCACATATCAAACAAATAGGGATATAACATAATGTAAAAACTGAATCTCACTCCTCTGTGAGCTTAAGGAAAAGTAGTTCTGCTTCTTCCTCTACTGACCCTGTGTTTTAAAAATTCACAATTTAACCATTGCCTCTTTCTAGTTGAAATACTTTGGAAAATCTAGTTGTGATCAACCTGTGAGGAGCTTCTAACAGTCAACAGCTCTTTCTCACTGGAAAAGAGGGGAAATACAAAATCTGATCATGTGATCTTGGTCAAGCATGTTTTCTTTTGCTGATGTTCTACTCCATGGTTTTTAGTTTATGAAATTTAATTTATGAAATTACTTGTCTGGAATTCTTTTCCCAAGCATGGCATAACAACAGTTTGGTTAACATTAGAAACTATGTTATTTACTGAAAGGTTTCAAAATTGCAAAGGAAGTTTCTGTAAGGCCATATAGCAATACCCCTCCCTCTTAGATTGAATGGCATGTTATTTGACAGGTAATTATAACTGCATGCTGGTTGCATGCTGGCTGCCTCTATGTGTTCTAGACTTAAGAAATGTGTCAGCCTTTTTCCCAAGCAAGAACAGAATGTACATTCCACCTAAGATTTATCTGGCAGATGTGATGTTATTTAATGGTCAAATGTTTAGAACTCTTTCAAATTGCTTTTTAAGATTAATTAACAAAGACAAATATACAGTATAATTCTATCCAAGCATATAATATGCATATGAACTGTAGGTGTGGATCACTAAGCTATCTTTATATTATTATAGGGCAATAGGTGGAAGAAGAAAAGTTTTGCTGGAACCAAGGAAGAGCAGACTGGAGATCTTCCATTATTTATTATTTTCTGATGAAGTTGTTTTCCTGAAAGCAACCTACTTCATCCTCATAACTCCCTTCAGTGCTGCAAAATCTTGCTAGTTATAGTTGAGCAAAATATTATCACTACTTCAAATGGAAATGCTGGGTTCATACAGCATGCTATGGTAAGGAAAAGTATTTCAGTGCATAACATTTCCATTGGCAGAGTCCAGACAATTCATGCCAGCCAGTCCAGTCTTAGGATTTGAGTGAACACACTTTATAACATTAGCTTGGACATAATGTATTATTTGTTATCTTATTTGCATAGATTTATTTATATGCCATCTCTTCCAGTCACTTTATTGTTGGCATCGGTTAAAAGTTGCTTGCAATAAATACAGCAAAATTTGCTTGATTTGTAACTGCTGCAAAGATTGGAAGTTCCTTGTTTAAATATTTCTATTTTTTTCTCCCTATTCTTGATCTATACTGTTGTTCACTTTTTCCTCTGCCTGCTTGCCTGCCTATCTATCTATCTATCTATCTATCTATCTATCTATCTATCTATCTATCTATCTATCTATCATCTAACATCTAACATCTATCTTTCTTACTTCATATATTTTTCTCTTTTTAAAATATTTTTATATTTAATAAAAATTATGTTGAAAATACAGTAAAATTTCCATTCATACAATAATTTTCAATTAAAACTATTATTGTAGTTTTTTATTATTATTGTATTGGTAACAATTGAATGTGAGTAGTCAAACTGACAAATGATTAATTTAAAGGATTATATTATTGCTTAACTGATGAGCATAGGTCTATATCACAGTTTAGGATCAAATGTGTATACATGACCATAATTTCCTTCATTTTATATTCACCTAATGTTGGATAATTCTTCCTCTCTTTCTACTATATATGTGTTTATGACTCCTGTGTCCCCTATACAAAGGGCCACATTAGTCTTTATATCAGAATCGACTTGCCATTAGCATTTACACTGTTCACTAATCTTATAATAAGGAGTCAACATTAATTTACTGCCTCTGATGCTGATGAGCTCTATATAGAGAAGAGACTTGAAATATATCCCTGACTTCCAGTTCCCTTTTATGTTCTAATTATTTTTCTATAGAGTATAACCAGGGGTGGGATTCAATTTTTTAACAACTGGTTCTGTGGGCATGGCTTAGTTGGTGGGCGTGGCTTGGTGGTCATGTTATTGGCTGGGCATGGCCAACTCAATATCATTCACATTGAGGCATGCATCTCCTCGCCTGGCCTCTCAAAACTGAGTGGATGCTGCAACAGTTGTAAATGTGAAAAATGGTCATGTCACTTTTTTCAGTGCCATTGTAACTTTGAATGGTCACTCCACACAAGCAAAGTACCAGGAAAGGAGGGGGGGGGAAAACTCCAGAGAAGTTCCTGAGACAGGAAGTCTAGTCCTGCCAAGAATGTAATAAGGGATAACGGAGAGGCAGTTTCTGTAAGCAACACCAGAATGTTTCCTTCCTGCTTTCCTTACAGGATTAGGCCAGTAATTTCTTCTAACAACCAGTTCTCCGAACTGCTTAGAATGTTAACAACCGGTTCTAGCGAATAGGTGCAAACTGGTAGCATCCCACTGCTGAGGGTAACGTAGCACCATATATTCTTCTCTTACATCTCAAACGTATATGGAACTCATTATATAGGCACATAAATTAAATAATGGTTGGAGAAAATCTCCAACTAATGCACTATTATCTCACAGTCAGATGTTCAGACTGGATTTGCCATTTTTGTCCACCTATCAAGTCTTTCCCAATGACCTGGGATAGGCAGATGTAAATATTTGATAGTGTTAGAGATAACATTGGAGGATATAAGCTAGGGGGCGGGTTTCAAACTGGCATCCCATGGGCCAGATGCGTCATGAGCAGGCCACACCCACCCTATCTCCACAAAGGCAAAAAAGTCACATCACATGATCGAATTTTATACCTGTGATGTAAGCTGTTCTGAATAAAGCTGCCTTTTGGAATTGACTGATGGTGATTTTGTCAATGCTGATAATATTCAGGTGGTTCACTGAGAATAGATACTTTCAATTCTCAACTTTTTAATTTTCAGAATGCTGGTGGTCAAAAGATTTATAGTAGGAAAGAAATTCCTCCTTGTCTTATTGCTTGATTATTGTAACAAGATGAACCTTTATTCATAAAGCTGAGTAGGTACCACCAGTTAAGCACTGGGTTCAAACAATAGATTTGTTCCCTGCTTTTTGCTAGAAGCACAACTTCTGTCAGATGCAATGGACCAGAAACAAACCAAGCAAGTCTCAGATGTTTTGATAGCACAGCGATCACGTTAGCTATTATTCTGCCTTAATGCTTCTGCTTCAGTGCTTTGTATAAGATTTGTACTGTATTTTTTTTCTTTAAAAAAAACATGTTTTCAATTTCAGAATAGGCAATATGTATATTTCAATAAATGATGTACAACCACAATAATTCCATATTTATCAAATGATATTTTCATTCAGATATAATTTGTGCAAAAGAAACTGGTTTACTTGAAAAACACTTCAACAAAAGAAACACAAAGATTAATAGCCAATTCATTGGTTAGTTCTCCTGGAGGGGGGAGGCAAAACAGAATATTTTAACTCAATAATCTTTTATACATTGTAGATACAAATGCTTGTCTTACAATTTGCCCAGAAGAGGCAGACAATTGACTTTGAGTAAGCAATATATTTCCAATTCAACATTGTTCCAATTCAACAAAATAAATGCATTGTAGTTGAGTTCCCCATATTAAAGTAGCCTCAAGATTCATTTTCTTTTAACCTCTCTGTTTTGCTATGACTGGGTCAAATATTTTACTGTTAGATTGTTTTTCAGATGAAAAATGGCAATTTCTTGTTTCTGAGCAGATTGAAAGAAATATTCCAATTTGAAATGTTGGTTACAATGTTGTATTATAGCTTTGCTTCCTGTCACTACAGGTGCTTTAGTGCTATTTCTTGGTCCCAACTATATTCTTTTTTTGTATGATCACATAAGTGATTCCAAACAATCGTGGATCTCCTAGAAAATGGGGCAGTGTCTCATTTTAATCAAGATTAGACAGTGTGTAGCTAATTTTGATCTAGTTTTGATTTACTGTAATTTTGATGGTACATTGTATCATTTTTCTCCTACTTACTACCTTGCAACACTGTTTTGACATCTATTTATCTATGCATAACACCAACCTGGTGAACAGCTCCAGGTAATTTGCAAAGGTACACTATAATATTAATGAAAAATTAACCTTAGAAAGTATAAGTAAGAAAACATAAACATTTTAAGTGGGGAGAAAACTCTCCCCAACTAGTAGATGGCACAATTTCTTTCTCTCATACATGCAGGCTCTGTGAAGAAAGTTTTAACTTCATTGTTGCCTTAAAAACAATTATGAAAGCTTGAGAATCAGTATAATGAATCATGAGCCTTCTGTCATCACTGGCCCATATTACCTATATTATCAAAATACATTTGGTTGGTTGGGTTTTCATTTCCAGGTGGAAAAGAGCGTTAAAAGAAAAAAATATATCTGAACTACAATAAAATCCCATCTCTTTGACCATTTCATTTTGTTTCTCTGATGCAAATTGTTAATATGTTTTACTCATGCTTTGGTATTATTTTCATGTCATTAATGAATTGTACCTACATCTGGTCATCAACTATAATAATTTTCTCTTCTTTCTACATTGTAATCACAATCAACCAAAGCTTTCACTACAAATATGACTGTGTTAATCCAAAGCAGTTGGATAAATAGTATTTTGTGTGTTTTTTTAAACTCAGTTTCAAATGTAATTCTCATGGACAAATGACTTCTATATTCTTAAATGAGGGATTTTTCATATTTCTGAGGAAAAAAATATTTTATTAAATTTCCTTCCTTGCCTGGTGTGATGTTTAGAAATTACTTTCAAATTAGACATTTTAAAACTTGGTGAGAAGAACTATATCTGAGCTTTTTTTGTTTAAAAAAGGTCTGGTTTGGGGTGGGGGTTTGCAAAAGCTGTTTCTGTTTGATTAATAAACAGGCAAATCCTACATTCACAATCTTCTCCATTCAAAAGTAAAATAAGGTAGAAAAAGAATTGATATATGTAACTGATGAGTCATAGACTGGCTGCCATTGATAAAGAGACATAATCAATTTTTATTGGATTGATATAAGTCAACTGTTTTGTTCTGTCATGAAGATACCAAGCTAGTTCTGATAAATTGCTTCTGATAAATTGCTATTAATTGACTTGCCTCCAGAAGTTGTGGATGCTCCAACATTGGAGGTTTTTAAGAAGAGATCAGACAACTATTTATCTGAAATGGTTTTCGGCTGGAACAGGAGGTTGGGCTCGAAGATCCCCAAGATCCCTTCCAACTCTGATATCAAGATTTCAATACACTATACAAGTTTTTATTTTTTATTTTTATTTATTTATTTATTTTTGTCAATTGCTTACAAGATAATAGGTATAAGTAAAAAAAACATAGTTATGAATACATGGATACATATAAGAAAAATAAAAAAAATAAAAGAAACAATAGGACAGGGACGGTAGGCATGTTGGTGTGCTTATGCACGCCCCCTAAGTTCTTTTCTTACATTAATACTCTCCTTACTCTTAATACTTTAATGAGTTATGAGTTAAAGAGTTAATACTTTAATGAGCAGGGAGTTGCTGACTGACTCATAGTTATCAATTAAAGTAAAGGTAGAAAATCTGTGCCTGTCCAGATTTGCTGAAAGCAAGAAGGTCTACAGTTTTTCTTTCGATTTGCAGCTTCCCTGAATTTCCACATTTCAATTAAATTTCAATGGAAGCCCTCATAAGAGAATGGCATCCATGCCCTGTGGCTTTCTTCAATTAGAAAATGTGTTTGTCTTGGATATTCAATTCAGGCTGGATAATCAATTAGAGGGTGATTGAATCAAACATCCAATTCAAAACAACTTCTCAATTACAAACTGTTTCAGATGGTTAAATCAACCTGAATGTTTATACATTGCTTCAAATACTTCTGTACATGGAAATCTAATCAACAATTCAGTCTGAATCATCAAGCTCAACCAATTTCTAGAATTGAATCAATTTTGAATCAGATTTGACCTGCTTTGCACAGGCCTGGTGGACAGACTGGGATGCTTCAGAGGGATCGAAATGTATTGTGGAAAGGGAATTTCATGAAGGCAGTAGTGTCACAAAAAACAGGAAAAGCCCAAGGGGAACATCAGGTCAGCCAGAAAACAAACTTACATAGGAAAAGGAATCAAATAAAAAGTATTAAAGAATCCCTATAGACAAAGGCCTAAGCAATTAAGAAAACTAGACAAATAGTAAAAGGAAACAAAAGATAATTTAGAAAACCCTTACAAACACAGGACATACCAAATAAGCAAAACAAACAGACAAAAGACACAAAATATAAATTACAAAAGGGACAGACAGGAGATTGCCACAGAACAAATATGAAAAACTATCTTAAAGCTAAAACAGATTACAGAAAACCAATAATACAATCTGGCCACCCCACAGAGTTTGCCTTCCACACCCCGCAGAGTTTGCCCTCCGATGGAAATAAAGACAAACTCAAACAGGATTTGAAACATTAGGCACAAATACAAACACTCACACAAAATCAACTTATAAAGGGAGAAAAGGGTATAAAAAGCCAGGGGCTTACCATAAGAAGCTAGCTAGCCCAGGAACGCAGACTTCTCACTGTTCTCCGCCTTCATGAAAAATAAAAAGATTCAGCTTTCAAGCAGTTGCCCATATCCTTGCGCCAGAGCTCTCCCAGCGGGGAAATCGAATCCTCGAAAGAGAGGCATTTTGACACCTTTCAACAATTGGCGACCACGAAGGTTTCCCAGCCAACCCTGCCAACGGACCGGGCCCGCAGATCCAAACCCAGCCAGCATGAATCTTCTTTGTCCAAGGACAACATTCACGGACCCAGCCCAGAAGGTATAGGGTAGTAAAGGGAGTCCTTGGGCTTTTCCGCTCAACAGCTGCTTGAAAGCAGGTGAGTACTGCTTCAAATTTATAATCTTACTAGTGAGGGGAGTGGAAGAAAGGCATTTTGACACCTTTCAACAGTATGAAATAGAAAATAGCCCCTGCACTTTCCAAAAGCAGTAAACTCAACATCATCAGAAAGAGAACTCAGGACAACCTCACGTGCACCCAGAGAAGTAATAAGCCTGTTTTGTAGAAGAATAAAACTTTTGAAAAATTGCAAGGCCAAATTTAGCACAAATGAAACACCTGGTTTTATATGTCTGAAAATGTGCTCTGTATTCATGTCAATAATCACACTTGACAAGAAAAAGTTTAAGAATAACTCAGGATTTTTTTATTTGCATTTTTAAAACACTAAGGCAGTAAACAGCTACAACACTTCTCATAACCATGAAGTTTCAGATCAGTTAAAATTCAGGTTTCTGAGATTTGATTCAATAAAAGAGTTATTATTTTAAGACAATCCTTTTTATTAGAAACCATCACCTTAATAACTTGGGACCCGAAAGGATTATACCTGTAAGAACCCCATCATGAAGGGCTGTTAAATCTGATGAAATCATTGCTAAGCATTTTAAAAAAGAATGTCTGAAAGCAAACATCCTGCACTAAACCAGAATATACTTCCCTTTTGGTTTTTGTCTCATCAAAACACGAGTAGAAGATGGTCCCCGCCCCAACTTCCTTTACAGTTTTGATTTTCTTCTACCAATGTTTGCAAATAAACTGAAGGATTAAAAAAAAACCATAAATTTCTGGAAATAGAGAAAATCATAAAACAGAGAATTTTTAATGAGAGGCAGAAGAGAGAATGGACTAGAAATCAAAAAAATGTTTTGACCTGGTAAGGTGGCATCTCCCCACTCAACACACAGAGATCCACATACCACAGATGTCTGTCGCTTGGTCAGAAATGAATAGTGCTTTGCACAGAAAAAGACTGAAGACTCTTCAGATAAAAAAATATTTCTAAAGAACATGACATGGAATACAATAAAGATCAATTCAGAACAAACCTATGTGGCAACTCGTGTTGGAGTTTGAAGAACAATTCAATATTTTTTCTCCTCCTAGTGTTCAATTCTGAGTCCATCTTCATAATTCTCTTTAAGTAGATCTACACGTGGGCATGCATTAAAAGAGAGCTATGTTGTATTCGAAAACAGCCAACTCATCCAAGGCAGTCATTTTAAAAGAGCATCAAAATATATGGATTACTTTATGAAAAAAAAAATCTCAGCTACAGTAGCATTAATATTGTAGCTAGGGGAAAAGGCATCTCAAAGTTGAGGCTGTAACACCATCCTGTGGTGCCTAGAAATTACAGCACATCTTATTTTCTTCTGATCAGCCACAGCTCACCTCTGTGTGTAGCCTGTCATCTAGATATATTGGTGCACATGCAACTTTTTCCTTACTTTTTTTCCTGTGTGGTCTGTTCTGGAGCTATTGTGACCATGGGAGCACAGGAAAGCAAACTGCTGAATTTCTCTGAAGGCTTCAGAGCACAGACGTCACAAGACTGTGGGTCTCATATTTCTCCCTCACCCAAATTCCTGCAGGTAGAGTTGAATATTTATGCCTCACCTCAATTGCATCATTGTTTGCTACTGGGAAAGCCAAAGCATGTGTAAAACTATACTCAAAGGGGATTCCCAAATAAGTAGGATGGCAATGAAATATTCCCCTTTCTTGTCCCCCTAATTTCCACTTTAGGAAAGACAATTCTCATCACTAACACAGCACTGATGGAAGTATTTACCTCCATGTATGCTGCAATACCAATGAAAAAATTCTTCCTGAATTTGGTGTTTATTTTTAAAATAGCAATAGCACTTAGACTTATATAATGCTTTATAGTGCCTTACAATCCTATCTAAGCTGTGTACAGAATTAGCATATTGTCCCCAACAATCTGGGTCCTCATTTTATTGACCTCTTAGTAATGGGAATGCAGAATTAGCTTGCAATACTGCATTCTAACTATTGCGCTATCATGGCTCTTTAAAAAACTGATTGTTTGTCAGTTGACCCACTAAGCTACACAGGCATTGGCTGACTCTGTAAGCCCATTTCTTATCTAAGCTTCCAGTATTTTTTAGGTCTAAGTCTCCATCCTGATTAAACAAGAATTCTGAAAGAATTGTTGCGATATTGGTTTGTAAAATTGTTGTTTGGTTGTATGACTCTTTCTATAACAATCAATCAATAACATATATAACAAACTAATAACATTTATGGTAAAATAGAAATAAAAAAACATATTGAGAAAATTAAATACTGTAAAGATAAAATTATTAAGTAAAATTACACAGTACAAAAGGATACTGTAACAATTAATTTAACAGATTTAGCAGATTAAGGAAGGGACCTTATAGGTTATCTAGTCCAGCCCCCTGTCCAAACAGGAGACCCTACACCATTTTTGATAGATGGCAGTCCAATCTCTTCTTGAAAGCCTCCAGTGATGAAGCTCCCACAACTTCCAAAGGCAAACTGTTTCTTTGGTTGATTGCTCTCACTGTTAGAAAATTTCTCCTTATTTCTAGGCTGAATCTCTCCTTGATCAGTTTCCATCCATTATTCCTTGTCTGGCCTTCGAGTGCCTTGGAATATAGTTTATACTCATATTTTCACTTAGTTTGTGAGGACAGTCCCACTTTCTATCTCTCTGAGATAAAGGAATAGTGTTTATATTTTCTATATTCTATATACCCAAAGGAATAGCCCCTCAAATATTGGAACACTGCTACCCTGTCTCCACGGGTCCTTCTCTTCACTAGACTAGCCATGTCCAGTTCCTGTAACCATTCTTCATAGCTTTTAGTCTCCAGTCCCCTAATCATCCTGGTTGCTCTTCTCTGCACTTTTTCTAGAGTCTCAACATCTTTTTTATAGTGTGGTGACCAAAACTGGATTCAGTATTCTAGATGTGGTCTTACTAAGGCTTTATAGAGTGATATTAGGCATTAGAGTGGTATATTAAGTAATTTTATAATATAATAATATAATAGCAATAGCACTTAGACTTCACAGTGCTTTACAGTCCTCTCTAAGCAGTTTACAGAGTCAGCATATTGTCTCCAACAATCTGGGCCCTCATTTTGTCCACCTCAGAAAGATGGAAGGCTGAGTCAACCTTGAGCCTGGTGAGTTTTGAACTGCCAAATTGCAGGCAGCCAGCAGTTAGCAGAAGTAGCTTGTAGTACTGCATTCTAACCACTGCACCACCATGGCTAAACACTATAAATAAGTAGTACAGATAACTATAAAAGGATATAAATAATATTATAATTTATAAAGTACTATGAGAATGTTTTAGAATTTTGGAATGCTATGGAAAAGCCAATTTGTTTTAACAGTTAAGCCATTAGGCTAGTAAGATCATGAGTTGTAGTCCTACCTTGGTTACAAACTTACCTGTATGATCTTGGAAGGAGGCAATGGCAAATCACTTCTAAAAAATCTTGCCAGGGATTTATCCAGACAATTTCTGGGAATCAGGCACAATTTAATGGAAGAGAGAAAGAGAGAGAAAAATACAAAAATATGTTAACTAAGAGCCATGGTGGAGCAGTGGTTAGAGTGCAGTACTGCAGGCTACTTCTGCTGACTGCCAGCTAACTGCAATTTAGCAGTTAAAATCTCACCAAGCTCAAGGTTGACTCAGCCTTCCATCTTTCTGAGATGGGTAAAATGAGGACCCAAATTGGTGAGGCAATAGGCTGTCTGTAAACTGCTTAGATCAGGCTGTAAAGCACTGTAAAGCAGTATATAAGTCTAAGTGCTATTGCTATTAACTATATTTAATTTAATACTTGCTGAACACCCCTGCTTGATTTGGTTGAAATTAATACCATCATAAGCCAACAAACAGTAACAAACAAATAACAAAATAAAGCATAGAGTGAAAGGTGTGTGTTTAAAAAAGATGATTAAAAAAAGGAGAGGAGGAGAAAAGCGAAGGGTCAAAGAAAGAAAACATAAATGAATTACAGAAGCCTAGTTTAGGCTCATTATCACCTCACTTGGAGGCGTTGTTTATGTTTAACTACAACTCTAATCCAGAACTGGACTACATTGCCTGAAATCCCTGCCACCTGTTCAGCTAGCAAGAGGCTAAGGTAATCAACCAGCCTCCAGCTTGCATGGATGTGGAGTTACACAAGGGGAATATACATTTCCATTTCCTCCACAAGGACAAAGCAACTAACATGTACTACTTGGGTGTGAGTTTTAAGCAGAATCCTTGTAACTTCTGCCTGATGAATTGAGTTAGGAACACAGCAAGGAACCAAGAACATGATTAATATAAATATGATAAATAAAAACAGATTGCTTAGGAAGCTTGATTGTGCAGTTCCTATTGGTTCTAAGTCCTTATATGCATATATTTGGAAGCCACAGGATAAATATGATATTACTTTGCCCTCAAACATACTATTTATAATGCCAATATCCTTTTTTTAAAATAGATGTCTGTAGTGATCTGTCTTTTTCTATTACTTTTCCTAATCTGAATGGTCAATGCTGACATTATATGTCAGCTCAACAACAAGCTCTTTGAATCCTTGATATCCTACTAATATGCTAGTTTTTATAATTTTGGAGACATTTTAAGAAATGCCTCACTTTGGCCATGCTTCAAGTGAAGCATCCCTTCAAAGCTATTTCAGGAAGAAATTTGGACCTCTTTCCTCTAAAAATAAGATAACCACATTGTTTGGCTTGGTCTGTTTATTCCTTTGCCAGAAGAAGCTTTTGCACAAAGAGTAAAATCTCAGAGCATGAAATTTCCACAAATCAATGGCAAAACAATTTCCAGGAACAAGGGCTTTTCAGAAGTGCCTCCTCCCACTTCTTGTAAAATTGAATCTCTAAGAAAATATAGACTCCAGGTCAAAAAAGGGCCATTATAGAAGGATTTTATGATGATTGTTCTCCAAGCTTTATTTTAATATAGTTCATACTTTATATATTTTATTATTTGTTCTTTTTTATAGTCTACTGTATATTTTACTCTATATGGCTTGGCATTTTTGTGACATAGGTTGCCAGTAACAATTGTTTCTTTTAAAAAAAACAAAAACCGTTGCATGTCTCTAGTCTGCAAAAATACAAGCAACAACTAGATGGCAGCAAAGAAGCCAGAGAACTGTCTTTCACTACCCCCTTAGTGGCTGTTCACATGTTTTTGGCTCTAATGCAATAGTCTTGGAAAAATAAATGAAATACACACACATAGACATACATACATACATACATACACAAAGTATTATGCAATGCAATATAGATATGCATACATATGCACACTATTCTGCAAGTTTATAACAAACTCTTTAAGAAAAATCATTTCCACTGTGTAAAGGTGGCAATATGAATGTGTGTTGCAATCAAAGAGAGCAAAGTTTTGTATTTCAGTAATTCATGATATTGCTCAAGCTAGTTCAGATTCTGCTGCAACTATCACATAATTCCCTTTGCTTTCTATTTGTAGTTTATTGAGATGGATTGATCTGGCAGATCTTAATCAAAGACTTGTTTGGTTAGTTTCAGAGGCACTAAACTCACTGAAGCTATAACTTTATGAAAAAAATTATGAAAAGCTTCTTTTGTTTTCCACCAAGTAGATTCCAATTTAGCTGTATCATTGTGTCCTCTGGATTTCTGCTCCTTTGTCATCTGTTCCGTTTTTAATAGAAGCACAACAGAACCATAATGGTCTATTGGATCTCTGTCAAATCTTAGTGTGAAGCCCAAGAGCTGTCAGAAAACTAAAATTGTTTCTCCTTACTTTGGAAAAAAGGATGTTGATTGTCATGTGGAAGAAAATGAAATTTTTAGAGTTGCACCAGTGAAGTTCCTGACCTTGGAGCTAAGGTTAATTCACTTGTTAGACAGAAAGGTTGATTTAACAATTAATCTTACAGCCAAAAAGTCTGATGTTATTTAAGATAATATCAGGCTGAGGCGGTTTCTATCAATTTGATTCCAAAGGGAAAACTACATAAATAGATCGAGCTATCCTGATATGAGCCCCTTGTTCAAAACAACCCTTCTGTATAATCAGTCTGGAAGAAAAGACCTTGAAATGTGGCCATCTATTACATTGCTTGGAGTTTTTATTGATTTCCTAAGCACTCATTCTCTTCACAGGTAATTAATTTAACCAGGCATTACATCAGCAGATCTGTTTTTATGTCCAGTTATTTCATAACACCTTTCTAGATCAGTTGGGTCTACAACTCTGAACATTTCCAACCACCAAAACCTTCTTTGCCCAGGAGTTGTAACTCAAATCAGGAGGAGGATTGAGGAAGATTCATCTTAAAACATGGGAGATGCGGGGGGAGCTGATCAAAGAGTTAACTATTCAATGAGCAAGACATAAAAGAAATAGATTTTCTGTTTATAACCCTACCCCAACTATTATTAATTCTTCAGATATTGGGTGGTTTAAAAATACAAATAAATAAATGTCTCCATATACGGTATCCAGATGAATCATAATATCTTCCCCGAATAATTTAATTTTCTAGGTTTTCACAATGCATGAAACTGCAAATTAAAAACCAGAAAGCCCAGTTGCCTCTTGAGAAAGCACCTGGGGGACAACCAGTCACCTCGGATGACTGAGAATCTCCATAGACAACTGCAAATTAAGTAAGTTTCTAACTTCAACCAAAATTATACAAGTAGCTACTAGCTAGAAGGTTGCTAGATAACCTTCCTCAACCAAAATCATACAATTAATAATGGCTCCCCATTTCCATTTCCACCCTGCTTTTGGTGGCAGTGCCTATGACTTGAATTGAGATGGACGATCCAGACCATCTCATTTTGTGATCCAGACCATTTTGCAATCCAGACACTACTGAAAACAGCTCTACGATAGGGATGGATGAATATTTGGATGTTCTAATCTATAATTTTGCAATTAATTTCTACAGTGGAACTTTGTGGTTATGGTTCATTTCTGTAAACAACATAAATAATCTTGAGATTGTGCAATAAGTAAATAAATAGACTGCATTTGCACAACATGCCAGATACTCAGATACAAAGGTACAACTCTTAGAAAATGACAAATGAAGGTACTTGATTTGTATTTGACTTGGTTATGTTGTGTGAGCAGGATCTTTAGGTTCCTTTAAGCTGTCAGAGCTAGTAATTGTAGATAGAACAGTGCTTGTCTGGAATGTTTGCAAACTATCAAAGTGATGTGGAGAATGGAGAATGATGAAAAATCAGAGGAAATGAGATAAAAGCCACTTTGGTCTAGCGCAGAGGTTTCCAAACTTGGCAACTTTAAGACTTGTTGACTTCAACTCCCAGAGAGTTGAAGTCCACAAGTCTTAAAGTTGCCAAGTTTGGGGACCCCTGCTCTAGTGGTTAAGGTGCTGGCCTATAAAGTGGGAGATTGTGAGTCTAGTTCCACTTTGGCCATGAAAGCCAGTATGCGACTTTGGGCCACTGAGTTGTTGTGGGAAAAATAGGAGGTAGAAGGTGGGTAGGAGGAGTACGATGTGTTGAATTATTTGTAAAAATAATAAAGGCAGGATACAAATAAAAAAAGAATTAAGGTTCATACAAATGCAAGAAATATTACATTATTGAAAGCGAGGAGAGGAATTCACTCATAAGTCTATAGCTGTGACAAGCACTTCTCTTCGTCTATACATACACATGCCACAATATTGGCAGCCTTCACTTAGTATGGGAAACAATACTATGACTTTTTAAAAAAGTTGATACTGAGTTTGCAAACCCATCTTACATCTGTCCAGAAGATGACAATTCCTCTCTAGATCTTACATTGCTATTTCTTTTGCTGAGGTGTATATTTTATACCTTTTTAACACAATCCTTTTGAATTAGTCTATGTATCTAAAATGTCCAATCAAAACTATTTAAAAATACAAAAAGTATCTATATGTTAGAAAAAGAGGAGAAGTGGAGAAAAAGCAGAAGTAAAACCAATACATTTAATATTCGGATATAGGCATAGGTGATTAAAGAAGTAATAAGAGATGCTTTGCAAAGAGGACATCCACCATACAGATGTGTGAAGAATGCAAATATGGACAGCAAATTCTTGCAAGAAGAGAAAAGGAATGAATCAGAACAGGATTTTGACAGGTATCTCCAAATGTCCTTCTCCCATCAGTCCATCTCACAACTTTTAGTTTGCTGAAAATTTTAACCAATATGCCCTTCATTAACACAATACAACATATTCCTACCTGTGCCTGCCTGTCATTATTCCACAGAGAAAAAGCAATCTACTATAGTCCAAAAAAAGATAGTAAGGGACAGTAGCAGGTGTGAAAAAAGCTTTATAACTGCTATCTATTCTCAACTGAGCATGGATTTCCAAAACAGGAATCAAAAGCAAAACAAAACTAGTTTACTTTGAAAAAATGCTCAGAACCATTCATTTGAAAGCTCTTCAAATACATTTTATTTGGTATGGGTCATGGAAAATGTATAAGATTGGTTTTGATATTTTTATCTTCACAAGATTAGGTTTATTTGAACAGCCATTAAAAAGCCAGCATCTAAGTACAATATTTAATTCAATCCAAACTGAATATTTGAAGTTCTCTATTTGATTCAAATGGGATGACTAAGCTGCAGCTATCTACATTTAATAAGGATGAAGAATAGGGTTGTAAAGATCAGTAAAAATCTGGAGTGCTTTATGGTCTGCAATAGTAGGGCATTATTCCAATCCAATGAATTTTTAAGTTATGTTTTTTTAATCCATTGAAAATTCATAACTGTTTTATGCACACAACATTTACTAACATATGGCAATATTTCTAATTTATGTAGCCATTAATAAAAATTGCTTACACATTTTTGATTAAAATGAAAATTATCCTTTTTTCAATTCGCTCCAGGTTAGATTTTTAAAATATAAATCAGAGATAGACACTGTAATCTGCATGCAAATTTTAGGAACATGCCAACATGTTCCTAAGTAGTTTTTTCATTTGTACTGCCAACAAAAGGTCAACATCCAGTAAGCAAACAAAGGATTCTAGAAGTGAACCACTGGCTAAAGGATTGGTGTCACCCAAAATTTTTTTGAATTCCTGGACCATAGTCTCCACTACCCCCATGATGGGCTTTTGGCAAGGGATGGGCTGCACCTCACAAAGACTGGGAAGAATGTTTTCAGAAAACATCTAGCTCAACTTATTAGGGGGGGCTTTAAACTAAAATCGAGGAGGGAGGGTGACCAATCTTTATGATCTCCAGGACCTGATTCCAAGGAAACCCTCCTAGAAAATAAGCCAAATAATGAAGTAAGGTGTGATGGGAAGGAAGACAAACTCCAATATCACACCAAGTGAGAAATACGTTCCTGACCAATCTAGCTGACAACTTTGTTTTCCAAAAGGTAAAGGAGGGAACCAGAGGGACAGCCATATTGGACTTCATTCTTATGAACAGAGAAGTGATAGAGGGAGTTGAAGCTGCAGAAAACTTGGATGATCATAACATACTGGAATTCAAAATAATGCAAACACAAGAACATAATGATACCAGAGTCTTAGATTTTAAAAGAGCAGATTTTAATAAACTAATAGAGAACTTGGGAAAGATTCCTTGGATGAAAATCCTAAAGGGGAAAACAATTCAAGAAGCTTCAGAAACTCTGAAAAATATGACCATAAAAACCCAGTCCAGCACAATACCGCTAAAAAGAAAAACAAGAAATCCAAGAAGAAACCAGCATGGCTTCACAAAAATCTCTATGACAGATTGAAAGACAAAAAGGACAAGTATAAAAATGGAAAAAGGGACACATAACTAAGGCAGAGTATCAGCAGATAGCCAGAATCTGCAAACATGAAGTCAGGAAAGCAAAGACTCAGAAAGAACAAAAACTTGCAACAAAAGTCAAAGATAATAAATGTTTTTTCAAGCATATAAATAACAAAAAAGAAACCAAGAAAACAGTCAGTCCACTAAAGAGAGAAGATGGCAAGGATGTAACAGGCAGCAGAGAGAAAGTAGAGCTGCTTAATTCATTCTTTGCATTGGTCTTCACACAAAAAGAAATTATAGCCCAACCTACCAAAAATATAACTGTAAAAGACAGACTAGAAATAAGAGTTAAAATAAGCAAAAAAAAATGGTAAGAGAACAACTGTCTGATCTTGATCAATACAAATCACCAGGATCTGATGGATTACATCCCAGAATTTTAAAGGAGCTGGCAGATGTCATCTCAGAACCACTATACCACATCTTTCAAAAATCCTGGAGCACCAGGAAACTACCAAATGACTGGAAAAGAGCTGGTGTGGTTCCCATCTTCAAAAAAAGAGTGGGGGGGGGAACAAACCCAGGAAACAACAGACCAGTCAGCCTAATATCAATACCCAGGAACATAATGCAAAAGATAATAAAAAACAGATCTGCCAACATCTAGAAACAAGTAAAGTAATAAATAGAAGTCAACATGGGTTTGTTAAAAACAGACCAGGCCAAACCAATCTTATTTCATTCTTCAACATAGTGACCGAATTAGTAGACCAGCAAAATACTGTGGATATAATATATTTAAACTTTAGTAAGGCATTCGATAAAGTTGACCACAACCTATTTCTTCATAAGCTAGAAAAAATGGGATAGAATCACCATCAGATGGATTTGTAACTGGCTGACAAACCGTACTCAACAAGTAGCCCTTAATGGTACTACATCTACATGGAGGGAAGTAAGCAGTGGGGTACCACAAGGTTCTATCTTAGGCCCAGTACTCTTCAATATCTTCATAAATGTCTTAGATGAGAGTATAGAAGGGGAATTTATCAAATTTGCAGATGATACTAAGCTGGCTGGAATAGCCAACACCCTAGATGATAGGCTCAGGATCCAGATGGATCTTGACAGATTTGAACACTGGGCCCTATCCAACAAAATAAAATTCAATGTAAAGAAAAGTAAAATTTTACAATTAGACAAGAAAAATCAAAACACATATAGAGTGGGTGAAACCAGGCTTAATAGCAATAACCATGAAAAGGATCTTGGAGTCTTAGTGGACAACCAATTAAATATGAGCCAACAGTGTGCGGTGGCAGCCAAAACACATGATAGCAGTGTTCCAATATTTGAGGGGCTGCCACAGAGAGGAGGGGGTCAGACTATTTTCCAAGGCACCCGAAGGCCAGGTAAGGAATAATGGATGGAAACTGATCAAGGAGAGATTCAACCTAGAAATAAGAAGAAATTTTCTGACAGTGAGAACAATCAACCAGTGGAACAGCTTGCCCTAGGAAGTTGTTGGAGCATCATCACTTGAGACTTTCAAAAAGAGATTGGATTGCTATCTGTCAGAAATGATGTAGGGTCTCCTGCTTGGGCAGGGGGTTGGACTAGATGACCCACAAGGTCTCTTCCAACTCTGTTAATCTGTTAATATAATGTTAATCTGTTAAAATAATATATATTTCCACATTTTTGATCAGATAAAGGTTGGTAGCCAGATCTTTTTCAATGCCGGATCTATATTGTTATGAAATATGAATAGCCAAATACAATAGCAATGAAATATACTGTAGGTAAAAATACTTTTACATTCCTATCTGAACTGAAATAAACAATCACTTTTTAAAAATAAATGAGACATAAAAAGGACCTGAGAATAAAAGCATATGAATGTGGAAAAAGCAAAGCTTTCTTTAATCAAGCCATGGACAGAAACTTGTTTTGAGATTTCCAAGTGATCATATTTTTTTTCATAGAAAACATAGAAACTATTCCTTTGGGTATATAGAATATAGAAAATATAGAAGCAATTCCTTTATCTCAGGGTGATAGAAAGTGGGACTGTCCTCACAAACGGACTTGAAAATATGTGTCCCCATTCAAAGTATTCTTTGATAATTCATTAATTGTACTTTGAAGAATTCCTTAATCAGGTGTAACTCTTCACCAATTTACAGTGGATTGCTATAACATAGAGGGCAGGATGTAGGATTCCATTTCTTTATTCATTGAAGCAAGATGTAATCAGAAAATAAGGGCATCTGGGAAGCAAAAATTTCAAAATGGTGGCCACCACTCCAGTATCAATGCCCCAGCCATTTTTTTAAATATGTCATGGCAGAAGGGTTTTTTTAAAGAGGGTGTAGGCTTCAATCTCACATTTTCAACTGTAATCTTGATTTCTTTTAATCCTTTACCCCATGGGCACCTCTGCTAGAAAGGATTTTTTGAGTAATTCCAACTACTGGCAAACTTATCTGGTACCACAACAAGGTGGATAAGAGGTTTCATGTTTGGTATACCACCAAGAAGGTTATCTTTCACTGATCTTTATATCATTGGTAACTTGCTACTATTCACACAGCAAGAAAGGTGTCTGTTTCCATGGCTCACAATTATAGAAGGTAGTCTACAAACCCAACTGTGAACAGAGATATGTCATTCCTATAAGAATAGTTGCCGTATTAGTTGTGAAGAAACTGTCAGATCCCTAAGATCTTTATTGGGACGCTGCCATTCTGGCAGGGAGGGGGCCTTGCATGTTCCTTTACTATTTCTTTCCTGTAGCTGGTCTTCCTGTCACTTTGATGTACCTGCTTGGAAAAGTGAGGGGGAGGGAATGGCTTGGGGCCATCTGTTTTGTCTCAGCTCTGAGGGTACGGGCAAAGCGGTACCTGAGAACAACTTTTGATCACCTTCTTGGCTCTAGCCCTCAAAACAACTTCGCATTGGATGTGGATTGGCTCACCTCAGATTGGACATAGGGGAGGGTTTTTCTGCAATGTCTAATGAGTTTTTGAGCGAGAACTTTAGATCCTGCCTTGCTTCCCTTGCTATCATTTTCTCCCAATAAAAGTTTCCTTTTGAAATAATGCCTGTTTCAAGAGTTCTGCTTTCTTGAGAGAGGAGAGGCAAGTCCTTACAGAAACCCAATGAATCTAGAGCAGGTTTCCATCCCTTTGAGAATATTATGCATGCTGAGTGGATTCCATCATATATAAATAATAATGTGATTTATTTAAATTTGGTTTAATATGTTACGTGAAAACAAAAACTGTAGCTTTTAAATTATGATGTATGACTTAGTGCACTCAGAATACATTAACACCTTTTGAATAGGACAGGTTTTTTTTTCTTTTCCAATAGTCACTCCCTGAAATCTTTCATGTTTCATAGGTACATGTTCTAGAAGCATGGTGTTTTACCAGTCAACTTATCCTTCTATTCTTTCAACAGATTTTCTCATGAAGTTTGATTTCACCATTTCAATCTTTTCTTTTAGGTGGATCCCTCAGGAATTTGGAGGAGGGAAAAAGAAGTTTGATAATAAAAGGTAAAGCAGCTTTATCAATACAACTAGAGAAGTGCTGAAGTTAAAATATTGATCACATCTCACTGCCTGGAGGACCTTTGAGATATTTACTTCTGGGTACGTCACTGACCTGGTGATTCTGTAGCACTGAGAAAGCATTTTGTGCATCAATTCTCCACTCAAACAACGTCTTTTGGACCGTAAATTCATACTTGATTTTCCCCTAAAGAAAGCACTTTCCCCTGTGTCTGACTCTGGTTTCTTTTTTTCATAGTGGTGCTTGTTTCTTCATTCTAATCATTTTATGTGAATGTCTTCTTCCTTTTCAAATCCCTAGCAAATGACCTATTTCACATCCCATTAATCTGTCATTTGCCCAAATCCCAGAGCAGAGCCTTGCCTACAATGGCCTCTTCAAGGTGGTTTTTATTGCGGTGCATTTTAATATTTTTAATGGTTGAACAGCTTTTATTTCATAACCCTACCATATGTGTTTAGTAACACTGGGCTGAACTGCCCCCCAGAATTAATAAAAGGCCTTATTCCCAGTAAAAATGCAAATGTTTTTTTTTTAACTCAAAGACATTGTAGGAGATATGTAATCTCAATAGATGCCTAATGGTTCTTTTATTTTTCAATATTTAAAAGAATGTTATTCTCATGAATAAGGGGATTCCTTCCTATGTGTTATTATTATTTTGATAAGATCATCTGAACATATCATGTCAAGTAGCCGTGCATTGTTTTTGGGTTAAGTGATCACTGTAAGAAGAATGAAGGGAGAGACCATCACGGCTCAGTGATGGATGCTATGTGGTTTTAATATTTAAAAT
This sequence comes from Notechis scutatus, assembly GCF_049901735.1. Classification (NCBI taxonomy): domain Eukaryota; kingdom Metazoa; phylum Chordata; class Lepidosauria; order Squamata; family Elapidae; genus Notechis; species Notechis scutatus. The sequence goes on from NC_142015.1 coordinate 10,498,191, forward strand.
AAAAAGTGAAAAGCGATAGTCTTCCGGGCAAACTGTGCCCACAGCTTGGAGTTTGAACCTGACATGGCTCAAGGTTGACTCAGCCTTCCATCCTCCTGAGGTCAATAAAATGAGTTGGGGACAATATGTTGATATTTTAAACCATCCACAGAGTGCTGCAAAGCGCCATGGGGCAGTATTTAAATCTAGGTGTTATTGCTATTGAGGAGGGAAGGCAAGATTCTATTATTTCCTTAAATTCTGGTTAGTATTCACTTGGCTTAAACTTCTTTCCAATCTCCAATCCCCTCCAATGAACAGGGCAAAGTTAAAGTAGAGCAAAATTTTTATACTTATTCACATATCTCTTCATCTCAGTTCTGCAATAATTGGTGAGAGGGGATTAATATCATATGCATGGAGATCTGCCTTTAGACATTTAAAGTAAATTTAACAAATCTCTAAATTACTACTTTCTAAGGATATTTTCTTCAACAATGCTTTCAACATATTTCAGTATTGTCTCTCTGCTGCTTTGGGGGCAAACACACCAGAGTTAGCTTGTTATTTCCTGCTTCAAAAAGAAATCTATTTTGAGATTTCTACTTAATGTAAAATGAGACCATTTTATACAAAGAAGGCAAGAAAACAATTTAGGAAGAGGATCTCAACAACATTATCATGGAGGGTCTTTCTGTTCTTCAACAATGAAGTCAAGAGGAATCAACAACAGTCTTTCAGAAAGCACAGAGACAGTAAAGAGTTGTTTATTAGGAAATAACTAGATAGATTAAATAGATGATAGATAGATAGATAGATAGATAGATAGATAGATAGATAGATAGATAGATAAAACAGACTGAGCTGAAAGGTGGAGTTAAATGTATCATACGTTTAGAGTCATTGCAGAAGGCCAGCCCTCCATGAATTCTACCATTAAATTAGATTTTACCAATAGAGCATTAGTTGACTAGATGTTTGTGCATATGTAGCTGTAATAAACTACTCTATGCTTTGAACTAAGTGAATGCTCCTGGTTATTTGCACCTGACAATATATTTCTTAAGCATTTCTTTTTATCTTTTTGTGCTTATGAAAAACAATTGTAGTCAGGTGCTTTATTTCTTGCCAATTTTTGATATCTGAATGCAGTACAGTAATACATAGGTTTAGGTACTGGTGATGAGATTTAAATATGGTAAGAACAGTAAGGAAGACCTGTGACTTTGGAGAACAATGTATGAAAATAGACTAAACTAGTTCAATAAAGGTCAGTGCCTCAAAGGACACTGTGTAAAGAATTATCTCTATCATAGCCATTGGTTTATGTCATAGCTATATATCTGTTCAGTCCAGGACGTCATCATATTAATAGCCAGAATGAGGTGATTGCCTCTGGCAGCAGATGCTGCAGGAAGCAGTGGTTATATTCCAACTGCTTCTTCTGGATTCCCTATGTGTTCTTCTCTGTTGGAGGTCAAGCATGTATAGTAAGACCTGTCCTCTAAACTAGTCTTACTCTCCCCCCAAAAAAGTTTGATGGACACTGTTAATGGGGAATTCATCTGCCAATCTGGGTAAGAAAACAAAAATAGCTTAGGGGAACACACCATAGACCTATCTATGTCTCACAATAGATGCACTGTACATTCAGGAAACATTCCAGCATGAATGGAAACATCTTCAACTGACATTCTCCATTAATTAGCACTCCCAATGTATATATAACAATCAAGATAAGTACTCATTAATAATCCTAAATCTACACATTTGTCTAAACCCCTTTAAAGCCTAACTAAATTAAACTAAGCTAAACACCATGCCTCTAGAGACCTTTTGCTCTTACAGTCTTAAAGTCTTTTGTTTCAGGCAACAAAATATCTTTAACTGGATCTAGCCTTAAAAATGGAGAAAATATTTAATTTCAATACAAATATAGCAGCTCCTTCACAAAGATCACTTTTGCATCCTCATAAAGAAGGATGTTTGTGGGCCTCTACTCCTATAGCAGAGTGGATAGTCAAACTTGAACTTTGTAGATATTTAAAACTATAATCCCCATAAACCTACCAAATTATCTGGTAAATCTGTAGTTCAAAATAATTAGAAAGTACAACATAAATTATTTCATCTCACATGCTAACTTATGATTAAGGTACAACGGTATCTTGACTTGACTGTTAAGATCATTTGCCTCTAGAGCAGAGGTCTCCAAACTTGGCAACTTTAAGACTTGTGGACTTCAACTCCCAGAATTCCTCAGCCAGCAGGAATTCTGGATGTTGAAGTCCACAAGTCTTAAAGTTGTCAAGTTTGGGCACCCTTGCTCTAGAGTAACATGGCATGAGTAGGGGGTAGTTTATCTCAGGATAGCTCCCTAAGATGAGGGGTGTCAAACTCAATTTCATTGAGGGCTACATCAGGGTTGTGTTTAATCTTGGGGGGCTGTGGTGGGCATGGCCAGGGTGGGTATGATCAGCTCAATGTTACTCATATTGGGTGTGCCTGTGGTGGCCCAGGCCATACTGCCAGCAAAAATGGGCTCCCGGGTACCATTTTTGGCTGTGATGTCCTCCTGCATCCTTCTGCCAGCAAAAATGGAGCTCAGGAGGGCTGCTGGCAGAGGCACTGTGAGCCCATTCTTCGCTGTTTCCAGGCAAGCCCCATAGGCCAAATCTAAGCCCCCCATGGGCCAGATCTAGGCCCCCGGCCTTGAGTTTGACACCGCTGCCTTAGATGGATGCTTAATAGATGCTTGAGTTATACAATCATTAGATTGGTGAAAAGATTCAGTGACCAAGCATCTTTATGATTAGAATGATTAAGTCAGTCAGGGTTCTGGGGTGAATTTGTAAATACCTGGACACTGACTAGATGTCAACAGAAAATACTGACTAGATGTCAACAGAAAATATGTCTCTTTCCTGTCAGATGGGATCATTTAGAGTTTTGTGAGGAAAAGGAGTTCTTACACCCATCTTTATCTCATACCTCTCAGAGGTTTTCGGAGATGACTATCAAATAAATGCTTTGGATACACTGAATTGCAGCATTAGACATGGTTAATTTTATTTGGAATGGAAGCCTGAGTACAGTCACTTTTTGCTAACTGAGGAGCTATGTATGTGCAAAAAGGTATTGTGAGTGTATCTTTCTGTGAAAAGAAGGTGTTCGGATTCAGGTCCCCTTTTCCAACAAACTTCTTCATTACAATTTATTTCAGAGGATAATTTTGTCCAAGTCCCAGACAATAAAATTCATTTTTCTAATGTCCACAGAGTAGGAGGGGCATGTAATGTCCACAGAGTAGGAGGGGCCCTTAATTATTTTTTTTTTAATTTTTATTGGTTTTTAAAACAAACATAAACAAACAAAACATAAGGACATCAAGCCATCTTCCATATATATACATACATGCCCTTAATTATTTTAAGGTATACTCCATTGTGACTCTCCATTAATGCCTTCTGATCCTTTAATTAAGTTGATGGTGACATAATTTAGGAATGCAACTATTTTATGCCATAATATATCTTTTTATACTTTATAGTAAGTCAACAGTGCTAAACATGGGGAGATAATTACTCATAATTGTCAGTGTTTTAAGTTTCACTCTGTTTTTCAGTTAAAACAATATCATATTTAATAGCCAGTCTCTCTTTTTCACCCTGTATGTGATGATCCCAATTATTCCTACAAATCAGATCAGCTTGTTGACTTGATAATTAAAGCGAATGAAGGGGTGACTGCAATTTAAACAATTGTTGTGAAAACTAATGTAATAACTGCCTGTAATATATTTTGGAGGAGAAAAAGGAGATTGTTCTCCTTCACTTTGACTTGATGTCCAGTGTGCAACCCCTTATATGACAGAGTGTTATTTATAGCTAATAAATAATATCAAGTTATTTGGAATAACTCTACCTTGCTCAGAATGGAAAAGTGTACAAATTAGAGTGAATTATACAAGAAGCAGAGAGTTAGATTGACTAACTGGCTTCGCACAAATTGATAAATCAAAATGAGTTTTCTTTGGTTAGCCTTACGGCATTGTGTGAATATAGACATTTCCATTTGTCCACTGTTGATCATGCCACCATACAAAGTTGGCACTTGTAAAAAGAGGGGAAAAGGCTGGGGGAAAAAAAAAAAAAAAAAACGATCAAAGGCCCTATATTGCCCGCCTTTAGTTAAATAAATTCATTGGTTAAATTTGTAAAGAAAAAAAAAAAAAAATAGTTTAACCCATTGTTATAGTTTAAATAACAACCACAACAAAATAACAGAACAACACCCAAACAAAAAAAAAAAAAAGAAAAAGGCAACCCCCCCAAAAAAAACCACAACCACAAAACCAAAACATATTTTAAAAAAATTAAATTCAAACAAAATTACTATCTCAACATACCCCCCCCTCAACAACCCCCCCAACAACCCCCCCCACCAACCCCCCACCAAAAAATCCCCCAACATCCCCCCCCCCCCCCCCCCCCCCCCCCTCCCTTGGTTTGAAAAGAGTGGCAGAGACGTAGCAAACAAAACAGTAGCTCAGGCGCGTAATCAGTAGTCAGCAAAGACAGCCAGACTTAAGAAAGTAATAGGTAAGCTTTCCAGGCTCTAATGCTTCCTTATATTGTAACTTCTCGCTGTTAGTTGACTAGATTCCTGTGATTAGGCTTCATATCTAAGATAATTTATTCACCCAAACCATAGTTGGTAATGTGTATACCTGAACAACTCTGATCCTTCACACCTGACATTATTCCACCTATTATAGCTGACTGTACAATGATAGTTGAGAAAGCCATAGGTTATCATACAAGGACACCATGGAAGTCCATAAGGCTTCAAAAGTTTATGCTAATGGAGCTCAGTGGCAAAAACCAGATTGCTGATTCATACAGATTGAGCTCTAGGACATACAATTGATTGTCATTATTAGCAGATTCCCTATTTGTAAATTCACTTACCTGCTAAAATTTGTTATCACAACATTTAGCATTTTCATGGTCATTCATAGACATGCACAGTAACAAAAAAACTGAATCTCTTAACAAATATGTTCCCAGCTGAGGTTTCAGTATTCAGTATTCAATGTCCACTGTGACTTTATAGAATGCAATTAGTGTGAATAACAGGAAATGATTATACATGTAAAATTCCAGGGATATATCATCCCTGTTGTATATAAATATCCATAGAATTCTATATGCATAGGGATTGTATTCCAATAGGCTGAAATGTGCATGGGGGGAAGGGAATTGAAATCATCAGGTTCACAGAGAATTCACTTTCTCTATGCTCAAGTAAAAAATAATATAATGACATCAATAATTTGTTTAGATGCCACTTCCTAATATGCCTGGCCCTCTTCCCCCCCCCCCCCCAAAAAAAAAAACACATTAAAAATGGGCTTGGTACAAGCAAAATTGAATTTTTGCTTAGAATATGGATTTAGAAAAGCATTCATTTAGTCCAAGGATGATTAAAGATAGTTAAGATTATGGTTGAAAGCATCATCTTAACATAAGGTGTACCATCGTTTCTGAGATGACAAATGTACTTAGTTTGAATAATTCAAATGAATTGGGTCATGGCTAAGTTAAATAAGTGGTTGGAGCTAGGACAAAAAAACAGAAGTAATTTTAGTTTCATTTTGAATACAACAAAACTGACCTTAAATACATCCAGTAGGATTACTGTACAAGATCTGTACTTAATACATTTTCCCAGTCTTACATATTAACATACATAAGCCAACTGCACATATTGAAAGATTTTTGAGAAATTGAGCACCCAACTTTCAAGAACAATGGATTGAGTCTCCTTGTCATAGAACATAAAACCCTTCTGTCTTTTATGAAAATCAAATTAGATTAAGGAGTCTTGGAACTGCCTCAGGTGCCTAATTTTAAGAGACAGAATCCTCTGATATTTATCTGTCCTTGTTTATCCTAATAATAACCCAAGGCAAAGACATCTGCACATTTTGCTAATTTATGGTTCACTTAAACATGATTTACTGAATTAACCCATTTAGCTGGGTTCACACAAGACTCTAAGCCACTAAGTACATTTTAACCTAGTCTGTTGTGTAAAGCCAATTATAAAGTTAAAGCATGATTAAACAGACCACGAGTAAAATGGATGAACAAAGGATGGACATATATTATTCTTACCACGCTGAATTTATTTTGATTACAGGTGTAATTTTCACCTGTGTCTCTTCACTCAGAATGGAATTGCTCAAAGGGGATTTTCCATAAAGAAAGATGTGTGCTCTTGAGAGTTTGTTGTCAAACTTCTCCAAAGACATAAGAACCTTAAAGCAGAAAGAAGAGCAAAAGAACACCAATACTTCACATTCTGATTTTTACAGCAGCATAAAATGGTCATCTCAAGCAGCACTATCATAAAATTAAATCATTCCCTCTTGTCATTTTGGAGGGTCTCCTCTGACAGATTAAAAACTACATGGTGAAATGTAATTTCCTAAACTGAGGGTATAAGAAGAATTTGAAATATCTTCCTAGTGCAGAGGAGGCAGTTCACTTGGATTGTCTTCTCTGTAACAGCAGAGCAGAAATCACAGCTGGGTACAATTTAACACTGCTACCTGCCTTGCAGGTACAAGCCACACTTGTCTAAGAGATCCTCAGAAAATACTTGGAAGTGACAGTTACATTAAGAAAACAATGTTATGCTGCCCTTCTGTTTTGGAGAATTCTTACAGAAGCTTCTGTTTAAAAGACATTAAACCTCCTTGCTTAAAACAAGAGTCTTAACAAGTTCCATTCAATCAGTTATATACAAAGTAGAACCATTAATCATAGTAACTTGGGTCTCCCTGATTATAGTGAGGCTGTGTTGAGGTGCATTGTGATTTTGAGATATAATCATCCTACATGCACTCACATATTGTAAAAGAATTTAGAGGTGACCTTGGTTAGCTATGAAAGAGCTATTAAGGAGGGACTTCAGTGAGAAATTACAATCCGGAGATTAAAGCAAGTGCTAGAAAGAAACTCAAAATAACTCCATCTTGATTTTTTTTAGTTTTTAGTATTGCTTAGTATAAAAGGAGATGGGAGAAACATAGATAACCTTTCAAGATTGATATTAGTCCTTCAAGGCAGACTAGCTCAAGAAACAGACATTGCAAGGATTCTAGAAATGTTAGTTTATTGTTGTAAAGCATTGTTACAGAATCTTGAAAGCCAAGGTCAGCTCTAAATTCTAGTTCCTTTTCATTGAGATCAATAAAATAGGATTGTTGGGGGCAAGATGCTGATTATAAAATGTTTAAAGAGGCCTGTAAAGCACTATGAAGAATTATGAAGTTTAAGTGCTATTGCTATTCCAGTTTTAACTATATGTAAGGCATCCAGAAAGTATTCATGATATCAATCATTCCTAGATGTTATCTCTCCAATTGATTTATTAGAAACAGATCTGGCATGTCAAAAGCAATTTCCCAAGTGAAAGGTTTTTCGCGCCTTACACAAAATCCACTTTCTCTCCTCCCTTCTCTCCTCCCACTTCTACTCTTCATAAATCACGAGAACCAATTAACTGCAACTGGAAATTCTTAATACAACATACAGAATAACCTTGAACTTTTCAACTCCTCTAACTCTCTAAAAAATGTGGCAGCTGAATTTCAAAGCTGACACTATATTTATTGAAAGGGAATAGAAATACATAACCCTAACTTATCTCTCATGGTTCATTTAAATTAAGGGCCTCCATGTGAACTGGCAAAGAGGCTGTTGATTTCCCTGATAAGTGAGAAATGTACAAGTGGGCAGGAGGGAAATATCTTTCAGCCTTTGAAAATACCATTATATCCATTTACAGACATATTGGAAAATAACCAGCCAAAGATGGCCTTACATTTTCTGAAAGTCAGATAACAGATAATCAGAGTTGGAAGGGACCTTATAGGTCATCTAGTCCAATCCCCTGCCCAAGCAGGAGACCCTACACCATTTCTGACAGATCAGTCCACTCTCTTCTTGAAAGTCTCAAGTGATGGCGCTCCCACAACTTCCAAGGGCAAACTGTTCCACTGGTTAATTGTTCCCACTGTCAGAAAGTTTCTCCTTATTTCCAGGTTAAATCTCTCCTTGTTCAGTTTCCATCCATTATTCCTTGTCTGGCCTTTGGGTGCCTTGGAAAATAGCTTGACCTCTTCCTCTCTGTGGCAGCCCCTCAAATATTGGAAGACTGCTATCATGTCTCCCTTGGTCCTTCTCTTCACTAAAGTATGCCCAGTTCCTGTAACCGTTCTTCATATGTTTTAGTCTCCAGTCCCCTAATCATCCTGATTGCTCTTCTCTGCACTTTTTCTATAGTCTCAACATCTTTTTTATAGTGTGGTGACTAAAACTTGATGCAGTATTCTAGGTATGGTCTTACTAAGGCTTTATAGAGTAGTATTAGTACCTCACTTGATCTTGATTGTATTCCTCTGTTAATGCAATTTAGGATTGCATAGCTTTTTTGGCTGCTGCTGCACACTTCTAGCTCCTATTTAGCTGGTTGTCCACTAAGAGTCCAAGATTCCTCTCACAGTTACTGCTATTAAGCCTGGTTTCATGCAGTCTATATGTGTACTTTTGTTTTTTCTTGCCTAAGTGTAGGATTTTACTTTTCTCTACATTGAATTTCATTTTGTTAAATATGGCCCAGTGTTCTAGTCTGTCAAGATCCATCTGGATCTTGAGCCTATCTTCTTGGGTGTTAGCTATTCCTGCCAGCTTAGTATCATCTGCAAATTTGGTAAGTTCCCCTTCTATTCCCTCATCTAAGTAGTTTATGAAGATATTGAAAAATACTGGGTCTAAGAGGGAAACTTGTGGCACCCCAGTGCTTACTTTCCTCCATGTAGACTTAGACCCATTAAGGACTACTCGTTGAGTACAGTTTGTCAACCAGTTGTGAATCCACCTAGTGGTGGTGCTATCTATTCCACTTTTTTTCTAGCTTACTAAGAAGTTGGTTATGGTCTACTTTGTCGAATGCCTTGCTGAAATCTAAAAATATTATGTCAACAGTAGTTTGCTGGTCTACTAATTTAGTCACTGTGTTGAAGAATGAAATTCGATTGGTTTGGCATGATCTGTTCTTAACAAACCTGTGCTGACTGCTAGTTATTTACTTGTTTCTACTGTGTTTCTCATAAAATAAGGCCAGGTCTTTCTTTCTTTTTTTGAGCCCCCCCCAAAATGGCTAGGACATCTTTTTGGGGATGACTTAATTTCCTCCCCCACATGCACCCCAACCTAGAGTGCCCCATGCACAGTCACCTCTCTACGAGGCCACTTCTATCGGGTGATGGAAGCTCCCCGAAGGCAGAGTTACCAGCCGCTTCTGTCAGCCAGTAGAAGCGGCCTCGTGGAGAGTTGAGTGTGCATGGGCCACTGTAGGTGGGGGTGCGCATGGGGGAGGAAATCTATCGGCCGGTAGAAGCGGCCTCAGGACAAGTGCCCATGTGCACTCCCCTTGCCATGAAGCCATTTTTATCGGCCAATGGAAGCTTCCCAAAGGCAGAGTCACCAGCCACTTCTATCAGCCGGTAGAAGCGGGTTTGTGGTGAAGGGAGTGTGCGTGGGGCACTCGCCCTGAGGCCGCTTCTACTGACCGATAGAAGCGGCTGCTGTCTCTGCCTTCGGGGAGCTTCCATCGACCAATAGAAACAGCTTTGTGGCAAGGGGAGTGCACGTGGGCGTTCACCATGAACCCGCTTCTACCAGCCGATAGAAGCAGCTGGTGACTCTACCTTTGGGGAGCTTCCATCGGCTGATAGAAACGGCTTTGTGGCGAGGGGAGTGCCTGGGCATTCTCCCCGAGGCGAGGGGAGTGCCTGGGCATTCTCCCCGAGGCCACTTCTACCGGCCGATAGAAGTGGCTGGTGACTCTGCCTTTGGGGAGCTTCCATCGGCTGATAGAAATGGCTTCGTGGCGAGAGGAGTGTGTGTGGGTCGCTCCTGTCAGGAGTGCCCCGCAGGAAGCCACGCCTTGCCTCAAAGCGGCTGGTGACTCTACCTTTGGGGAGCTTCCATCGGCTGACAGAAATGGCTTTGTGACGAGGGGAGTGTGCATGGGCATTCGCCCCGAGGCCGCTTCTATTGGCCGATAGAAGTGGCTGGCGACTCTGCCTTCGGGGAGCTTCTATCAGCCGATGTTCTATCGGTAGTAGATTGGGATATTCTAGCCTAGGCTACGTGCAGGGCGCTCCTAAAGGTAAGTTCCCCCCCCCCCCATTTCTCTTCACCTCGTGTAGTTTTAACGAACGATGTGAGAAATGGCAGGGAAACGCATGGATTAAATAGGCCTAAATTTTGGGGGTGGGACTTAATTTCACCTGATGCCTAGAAATCATACTGGGCCTTCCTATTGGTGGAGGCCATATTGTTGGAGAAACACAGTAGATGTTGGCAGATCTGTTTTTATTTTATTTATTTATTTATTTGGTTTGTCAATTGCTTACAAGATAATAGGTATAAGTAAAAACATAGTTATGAATACATGGATACATATAAGAAAAATTTAAAAAAAATAAAAGAAACAATAGGACAGGGACGGTAGGCATGTTGGTGCGCTTATGCCCGCCCCCTACAGACCTCTTAGGAAAGGGGTGAAGTCAATAGTAGACAGTCTAAGGTTAAACTTTTTGGGGTTTGGGGAAGAAACCACAGAGTCAGGTAGAGTATTCCAGACATTGACCACTCTGTTGCTGAAGTCGTATTTCCTGCAATCAAGTTTGGTGCGATTAACCTTGAGTTTGTATCTATTGTTTGCTCTTGTATTGTTATGGTTGAAGCTGAAGTATTCATTGACAGGTAGGACATTGCAATGTATGATTTTATATACTATACTTAGATCGAACCAAAGGCAGCATAGTTCTAGGTTTTCTAGGTCTAGAATTTTGAGTCTGGTGGCATAAGGTATTCTGCAATGAGTAGAGGAGTGGAGAACTCTTGTGAAATATTTCTGGATTTTCTCAACTGTGTTAATATCAAATACGTAATGTGGGTTTTTGGCTATGTAGTTACAGTGGGCTCTAGCACTTAGGTCATTAGAGATGAGTACTCCAAGATCTTTGACAGAGTTTGGATCATCAACAAAGTCTTGACTATTCAGCCTGTATTTTATTTTCTGATTTTTTTTTTGCCAATATGTAGGACAGAGCACTTATTTGTTGAGATTTGAAGTTGCCATTTGTTTGACCATTCTGACACATAGTCAAGGTCTTTTTGAATGGTAGCAGTATTGTCTGTGGTGTTGAATAGCTTTACATCATCAGCGAAGAGAACACAGTTGCTCTTAGTATGATCACAGAGGTCATTTATGTAGAGAATGAAAAGAGTTGGTCCTAGAACTGCCTTGGGGGACCCCACTGTTGACAGGTACAGAATTTGATAGGACGCTCCCAATTTTGACCATTTGTTGTCTGTTTGAGAGGAATGCTTCTATCCAGTTATGCAGGTGTCCAGAGATTCCATAAGATTTTAGTTTTAGGAGTAGTTTGACGTGTACCACTCAGTGTACCACTGAGTCAAAGGCTTTACAGAAGTCTATGTAGATTGCATTTATTGCTTTGCCCTGATCAAGTTGTGTTTTTGCAGTGTAAGAGTTGCAGATTACAGGATAGCTTTTTTCTGAGACCAAATATTTTATTAGAGAGTAGGTTGTGTCAGCCTCAAGATATCTTCCTAATAAGTATATTCTGTCTTCTAACTATTGCTTCTCTGCTGCTATGCCAATTTACTTCTTTCGGCTGTCATGAAACGGTGGGAGTGGGGAATCTTGGAGGGGAAGAAGGCAGGAGGTGTTTTGCATTCCTTTGCTGGGTTAGCAAGGGGAGGGGGGATTCCTTTCTTTAACTTTCCATTTCTTCGCTAGCCTCTGTCCCTTTTTGCGCAACTGCGAACTTTTATCAAAATATGTCAAGGTCAACTGACAGTAGCCTCATCACCACCTGGAGATGACCACATGATCATATTCAGAAGTTTTAATTGGAAGAATCATTTGAACTTTTGGGGGTGGGAGCAATTCTATTCCTTTGTATATGTGTTCTACCCGCCAATTTCTCAGTTTTGGAATTGGCTCTGTCGTTTCCATTTTATTTCCCAGTAAAAGGATAACTTTGCTCTACACCATGGAGTCTGAGTATTTCTTTCTTGGGATTTAGAGGGAGCACAGACTGACAGGTTGTTTGTCTCTAAGTGGAGGATAATGGATTGGTTAATAATTGATTCCATGACTTTACAGGTGACGCTGCACAAAGAGATTGGTCTGTGATTTTCAACTAGGCTGTTGTCTCCCTTTTTGAAGATGGGGATGACCGTGGCTTGTGACCATAGTTTTGGCAAGGAGCTGGTCCTGATTATTTATTATCTTTTCCACTATCTTCCCGGGTATTGATGTTAGGCTGATTGGTCTGTAGTTTCCTGGGTCTGTTTTTTCCCCTTTTTTGAAGATGGGAACCACATTAGCTCTTTTCCATTCCTCTGGTAGTTCCCCGGTGCTCCAGGATTTTTGAAAGATTTTTGAAAGGTGGAGTGGTTCTGAGATGACCTCTGCCAGCTCCTTTAAAATTCTGGGATATAATCTGTCAGGCCCTGGTGATTTGTGTTCATCGAGATCAGACAGGTGTTCTCTTACTTTTTTTCTTTTCTTATTTTAACTTTTATTTCTGGTCTCTCTATTACAGTTATGTTCTTGGTGGGTTGAGCTATAGTTTCTTTTTGCGTGATGACCGATGCAAAGAATGAATTAAGCAGCTCTTCTTTCTCTCTGTTGCCTGTTACTTCCTTGCCATCTTTGTGACCATGGGGGAAAATAATGGAAAGTGTGTACTGGGGCAAAAGTCCTATCATGATGCTTTCTTCTCACAGTTCTTGGATTTGTTTAGGTGCACATCCTCAATGGCTTTCATGACTAAATGCAAAAGCAATAAACAGCTCTACCAGTGTAGGAGACCTCACTAAGGCACAAGAATCAAAAGGATGCTGGAGGTAGCTCGTGGGAGTCCATTCGTATATTTTGGGAGACAAAGTTCCTTTTTCAAGAAATAATTTGATTAAAATCTAATGTTGCATCCTTGGAAGGTAAATAAATCAATGAGGAGAGGATCCCAAAAGAAGCTATTGCTCTCAGCAGTTTGGGTCACCTCCATAGGAATAAAGGAATTAAGAGATCCATTTGAATCCCTATAAGGAATGTTAGAGAGAGAGTGGGGAGGGAGAGAGGAGAGAGGGAAAGAGAGCACATGACGAAGACCCAACAGATCAGACTTCTGGATTGTTATATGGAAGCATTAATCACTAGCATCTCTCTTGATTAACTTGGTTCTTGGAGACAGAAAGCAAAAGAAACTGGGTGGTTTTGTTCTTGTAGGACACCATGTAACTCTTCTCCTCCCCACCATCGATGACTGTAGAGCCCCTTGTTAACAAATTTGCAGCATACACTTCACCAGAAGCATTCATTGTAGACCCTCAAGATCCAAAGTATGTCTGTGATAATTGAAGAATTGGGCTGTTATTGGTTTCTAGGTCTAAATATGTCACCTAAGGCAACAGTACATTGGTGCATTTGGAAGTAATGGACTGGAGGAACAAACATTTGCACCCACTTATGTTTCTGTCAGCCCTGGAGCTATTTTCCTTGGCATCTTCAGGGCTGCCACAGCAGTGGCTGGCAAGCTGTGGGAACGGGAGGGGGGAGATAGAGATTTGTAACCAAAATAAAATTCTTTCCTCTGAGAACCAAGGACGTTCCCACCAGGTGTGAAGAGGCGGGATGTGAGTCCGGATAAACTTGGGACTGTGACCTGATAGGGCCATATGATGATCTGAAGGGGCAGGAGGTGCGAAAAATGTAATTTTTACTAGGGAGAAACCCAAAGGACTTTAGAGTTGGGTTTCTCCAGATGTGCCAATATGACATGCCTAATAAATCTTTACTTTGAGGAATATGCCTGCCTCAGAGTTTTGATTCTTTTGGGGGTGTTACTTGGAACCCTGACAATTTCTGTACTACATTTTTTGAAAAGAGTAGGTGGGCAGCAGAGTAAATAGAAATTCTACTGCTTTATGTCTATCTTTTTTTAACAAAACCAAGAAACAATTTAGAAGTGATAAGGTTGATAAGAAGTTTGGATTAAAAAAGAGATGGAAGTATTCTTAGACCCAACTGACAATTATTATTTAATGACTTCATCTTTGTAAATAGAACTAAAATGATGGATAAGTGGCAAAGAATTGGAGCCATTGTGTTCAAAAGCAGTGAATTTAATCAGCTACCACTGACTACTAACAAAAAAAATGCTATCCACATTCATATTCCACTTAGGAGTCTTCCAAAGCAACAGAATGCATTTAATTTTAATGTTACATATTCTTAGACACTGATCTCCAGTTGTAAGTATGTTGTAGAAAGGCCTGGGATTTTTCTTTTTCCCCCTTCAGATTTAAACTTTCATTTCTTTCCCCTCACAGAAGAATTGGAGAAATCTCACAACCACTTTTTCCTATGCAAACTTGGCAAAGGATTAATTCCATTCTAGTGTTCTTTCCTGAAATTGCTCCTCAGGGAGGTGGGATTCAGAAAGAGAAACAAATAAGAAAAGGAACCAGAGGAGGAAAAACGGTGCTCATCAAGATTTGCAGTGGCAGATTGTTGTTTTACAGAAATCCTACTGGGACAATCCTTCTGGTATCGAGGATGTCAATAGCAGATGCATTCACAGATGCAGTAGCCCACTGGAAATTGAAGGCAACTGCATTTGGCATGGTGGGAAACAACTTCAGGGACCAATTTGGAATATCTCTCTCTATGTTATCCTTATATTCAACCCCACAGAGATGAGAACATATGTCCTTTACTGGTGATCAAATACCAAAGCTGAAGTGAAAGAAGGAGTTAATGTTTTAATCAAGAAATTGTCTTGGATACACATGCTTGCTGGCCACTTACATTAATTATGAAGCTCACGATGAGGGGAGGGGGAATAGAAATAATTAGAAAATCTCAAGATATGCTATCTTAATACAATGAGTCAATATCATTTTTGATGCATTAAAAAAACCTCTCAATATGTAAATTTCCACTTATTCGGACAATATTCCAGTATATATGCATGCATATGCAGCGGAGTAACCTTGGGCCAGTCATTTTCTCTCTGCCCTAAGAAGAAAGCAATTGCAAGTTATTTCTGAAAAACCTTGCCAAAAAAATTGCAGGGATCTGTCCGGGCAGTTTCTAAGAATTGGAAATGATTCAACATAAGAAGTGTGTGTGTGTGTGTGTGTGTGTGTGTGTGTGTGTGTGTGTGTGTGTGTATTATAAGGTTGTACTCAGTTTGCTCCAATGAAAAGTAGTGAGTCTCGTGGAAAAAAAACATAGGCCTGTGCTACATTGCACATGTTAAATCCAGCACAATGATCCTATGCACCTAGGAATTCTCATGTACACCCAAATATTGTATGTGCAACCAGGTCCGAAACAGAATGGCACAATTTCTCCATGGAGCTCTGTGTACGTGTTGAAGCTCTTAGTCAACCTCACACATGCACATGCATTCTATAATATAGAAAGCAAAATTAACATGTGACAATGTAGAAGACGACCAAGCTGAACCTGAGGGAAGGGCCAAATGTCATCAGTCTCAAGTCCCTTTGTGCCCACAAGAGATCTCCATTCAGCACACTTTGAATCCCATTGATTCTTATCTACTGTCAATTTGCCTTGACTGTTAGTAGTTCAAATTTCTGTAGAGAGGGTTAGCATGCAATAAACCTGTATTAATTTGAACCACCTTCATTCCTAATTTCCTGCACTTGACAGACACATTCTTTGAACACAAAAGTTTGTTTTAGCAGCTTAGTTATAATTTGAGAATGTTTGCCAGTTCCTGAAGCATGAGAAGCCCCAGAATTTTAGAAAAGCCAGCTTACTCTAATCACTCTGACATTTCCAGTCATTAAAGTATGTTGTACTTGACTAATGCAAAATCCGTTTATTAAAAAGGGGGGGGAGAGAGAATGTATGCATCTCAGTGAGAGGTAAAACGTGCCAGCTTTTATTCTCTTTTTGTGTAATATTGAGGGTAAAGTGCTACCTCTTATATAATTTGTCTTTCCTAGTTAAATGAGCCACTTAGTTGCCAAGAATAATAGAGGGCGAAATATTTTTTTCCCGGGTCTCCTTTTGTAAAAATGCTAAAGCTTAGTTAATAGCTCACTTAGACCTAACTTGGCAAAGCCTCACACACAACTCTGAGTTCAGGTTGAGATACAGACTTCTTAGAAGCCATTTCAGGCTTTCTGATATTGTACAATGTGCTACTGAAACCTACCCATTTCTCTCTTTTTCTCTTGGTGTATAAGATTTGGGAAAATTGTACTGCATTTTAGAGTACAACTATCAAGGTATGGCTATACATTGTGGCAAGATTCACTTACCATGTTAAGCTGCTTTGACCAGTTTTGCTTTTGAGGGTTTTGTGAATTTGCTCTTTGGTGTCGGTAAACCATAAGCTCATGACAAAGGCATAGTCCCATTAAAGAAAGTTTTAACAGGCCACATCTGACATTTGAGTGAAAACCAAAGTAAGCATGGCAATAATGCAAAGAAGGTAGGGCCAAATCCCATCAATAAGTAAAATAAAAATTGGGGGAGGGGAGAGAGAGAAATCCAAGGATTTTATAGGGCTATTAAAAATGTTTACTGATTTTTAATAATAATAGATTGGGAACTCAGTAATCATAAGAGTGAAAAAGAAAGACAGATTATTTTTTTCATTGGATTTCAAAAGCTGTTTTGTCTGTTCCTCTCCTTCACACAATTTTAATAACCTCTTTGACACTAGCTAGCTGATCGAATGGATTATAAATATCTTAAAAGCTTTTAATTTGTAAGCCTGGTCATCCATTTGAAAGTCTAGGAATGTGTATAAATATGAATCTAAATACAATTCAAAGATTGGAAGAAGACTCATCCATCTTAAAAATACAGGAACCTGTATTTCTTAGCATATCTAAACAAAATCTATACCTAATCATGGCATTAACCTAAACCAATTCTATTTAATGAACTGTACTGATCTAATACCTATCTGTACCTTCAGGAGAGGTATGTGTAGATTAAATAAAAATTGCTCCAACCAGAAATATAATTAAAGCACATTTATATTAATCCAGGAGAGCTAAAGAAAAGGACAATGATTTATGAGCAATATCATTGGCTTTTTAAAAAAGCACAAACCATTAAACCAGCATAAGTAAAAACTATTGGTTAAGAAGAGAGCCGGGCCTTGAAAGCATGGAACGTAAGGGAGCAATCAGAAGTAGCAAACAGCATATCAGTTGTTAAGCCGCTATTTCTCAAATGGGAAGGTTTGACATTATATAATGAACAATAACTTTCTTGACTAAATGGGTACACATTTTATTTTTCTCCTTTGGTAGCAAGGCTTGGACAAGTTTCATGTGAATGTATAAAATCTCTGATGGGTTCATATATTGCTATTGCAAAGAATTGCTTCCGGTTATTTGTTTGTTTGTTTGTTTGTTTAGTTATTTTCAGTTTGTTTGTTGTATCCCACACTGTTTTTTTTACAAACCAACTCAAGGCAGTGAACATATTCAACACATCTTCCTCTTATTACAACAACAACCTGTGAGGTGAGTTGGACTGAGAGAGAATGACTGGTCTAGCTGGCTTTCATGGTTAAGATAAGATCAGAACTCACAGTGTCATTTCTATGGAGATTCTCAGTCATCCAGGTCATGGTTATTCCAAAGGTGCTGTAAGCAATGGCCTTTCCCCCTTCAACTGAAAAGAATGAACTTCTGAAAGCCAGGTATTTCAAAAGGAATTCTTTATTGAAAGGAAGTGAATCCAGTAGTAGTCAAAGCAGAATCTAAGATGCTTCCAGGCATACAGTAATAGATTAAGGGAGTTAGAATCCCTCCCCTTATTTAGATGTGGTTTTAGTCAAACAAAGAACAAACATGTTTATTCCTCTCTCCCTTTTCCTAGGAACGTATCTTAGAGGATTTTCCCAGGGAGTAACTTCCAGAGCTGGAATTTTTATGGTCCCTTCTCCTCTTGCTATCTCTCCAAGAGGTTACAAGTTTCTAGACATCTGGCTCCAGTCCTCCAGTTGTATATCATGTGCAAGTTGTACAGATTCAAAGTAAGATTTAATATATTCAAGTTACATAAAAAAGGATTACTTGTACCAACTCCCCCCCCTTCTTCTTCCATTGAAGAATGGCAGATACACAGATCTGACAGGTACATTTTCAAGAGGTAACTGGACTTTTTTGTTTTTCCTCGAAGACATTTCACTTCTCATCCAAGAAGCTTCTTTAGCTCTGATTGGATGGTGCAGAATGGAAGGATTTATATTCCTTGCAGACAGCTTGTCACTTGCATTATTTTAGAGAATCATTGAGGCCACTTGAAAGTTTGTCTGTGTCCTTAAGGTCACCTGTGAAGTGCAAATGTCCTGATTTCTAGTCTAGTGCCTTAATCACTAGACCAAACTGGCTCATAATGTCAGTTGTATCCACACAGTCAGTTGTTCGGTAATGATATCTGGATTATTGCTGCACGTTGTGGTAGCTTTGCATATTGCATAACCATGGCTTTAAGAAATAATCAAAGTTAAGCAAACTATAGTTTATTTAGATTTCAGAACTTCATCACACATCAAACCCCTGCTTGTTAGGGTTTGGTGAAATGTGGACATGCCCAAGCTTTATTTCCTCTTATATAGATTCCATTCCCTCTACCACCACCCCTAATTTCTCAGATTGCATAGGTCAATATTTCTAATGGGAAATAAACTTACATATGCAATAGCATATTTGGTGATTGTGTTCAACCACTAAAGACCATGAAACAGACTTCGGCAATACATTGCACCAGAGAGCAAGCAACCACTTTTTATTTTATTGTGTTGCACAAAATCAATATGTGTAAGATAGTGTATGGTTAACCTATTGGGTGAAATCCAAGAGCCTATTTTTGTTACTTTGAGAATCACACATATTGTCTAATTCAGTATCATTCCATCACTACCTTCTTTTTTTTAAACTATGTTACTTCTAGTGTAGCAGAACCCACAAATTGATTTTTAAAACATCTAAATGAACAACAGCTTGCACAGTGTTAAATTCTTGTCATACCAAGCCAGCTGTTGAGTTTTAACTCATGATTAGATTTTTTTTCACTATTAAAAGTAATATACAAATAAATGAATATTTCATATTGAAATATTTTATTATGTTCACTTATCAGCATTTATTTCATGCTGAACTTTCATTACTTGGAGTTTGTAGTTTTATCTTTGTTTTCAGCTCTTTTCTGCTTTTTGTTTTGTTTTTTGACTGTTTGATTCATTTTTTTTTATTTTGAGAACAACTGAAAATAGCATGATTCATTTGTTCCTTATTGTGTCATGTACATGTATTAGAGTAATTCTAAGGTAAAGTGATGTCAGGCCCCACAAACCAAAAACCACGTGTGGAGTTCCTTCTGAGTAGTTTCTTTATTGTTGGTTACTACAGAGAGAATCTTGCCAGACTAAAGCAACTAACTACATAACTACAGACATACTACGTGAACTGCTAGGGAGGGTCTGTCTTTGCATTCTTCCCGACTACCAGATATTCCAAGCTTTCCTGATTCTTTGGGAAGCAACCACTCCCTACTGTGTCTCCAGACTACATTCCATCATATCTGATATATTCCTAGTCTCTTTAGTATAATATATATTATTAAAAGTATATGTAAAAGAAGTACCTATTAGAGAAAAATGTCTGAAATGTACATCAAGAAAAGGTGCTGCTGAAATTGTTCTTGTTAATGCAAATGACACATAAGCTATTTAAAAAAAAAAAACATGCTAGAGAACTTTGCATACAAAGTGAAAATGTTCTTTTTAATTAATTACTAATTCATATAACATCCTAACATGGATTAGACTGATCTGTAGATTCTAAATCTTAAAAAATCCGTAGCATCATGGATTTTGTTTGTTTGTTGGTTTCGTTTTTCGAAGGAAAGGGGAACTGAATATACACTATACTCACTTAGACTTGTGATCTCTGATAGCTTTTGGTGTAAAACTAAACAAAGATAATAAGGCACACAGAGTGGCCTTGAAAATCATCTGGAGTTCTTCTGCAACTGAAATATCCTGATCTAATCCACCAGTCTAAACTATATTTAATTAAAACAAAGGAAGTTGAGAGAAGTGCAACTTCTACTTTAGCTTTAATACTTCATGCTAAAAAAAAGTACTTATTCCATTGTTTAAAAGCAATCTTCTGCCTTCTGGGAAATCGTATTGCTCTATGAAGAAAATAGAGAAGTACTCAGGTGCCATTTGACCTTTGACCTTAGTTATTAAGCAGGCTTAGTAGATAACAATGAATTGTCAGTGATAGTCCTCTGAAAGATGCAATTTTAAAAAAATGAATGGTCTAATTGGCATTTTCAAAGATATTGACAAAATTAAAAGATTGATTGTGAATTACACTCCCTATAATTTATATTGCTTGGTGGAAGATACAAGAAACAGAGGATGCCAATGCTGCTAATGGAAATGAAGATCAAATTATCAGCACAATGATGCTGGGTTTTCAGAACAGGTGATAGGTAATTTAGGCAGCACTAATTATTGATTTATAATATGTTTTTTTTACATTCTTATGGGGATGTACCACATGAAACACTGAAACTATCAAGCTGCTCATATTCTAATGGGTCTCAATGAAATTCTCTCCATTTGGGTATAAGTATGTTATCCATTTATAATTCCTCCATGTAATGTGCACATTAAAGCTGGATAAAAACTATAAGTCCTGAAGCTGATAACTGATATTGCCTTGATTCAGAAGCAACCATGAGCTGCGGTGGCACAGTGATTAGAGTGCAATACTGCAGGCAACTTCTGTTGACTGCTGGCTGACTGAAATTTGGCAATTCAAATCTTATCAGGCTCAAGGCTGACTCAGCCTTCCATCCTTCCAAGGTGGGTAAAATGAGGACCCAGATGGTTGGGTACAATATGCTAACTCTGTAAACCACTTAGAGAGGGCTGTAAAGCACTGTAAAGAGGTATATAAGCAGGGGTAGGATTCAAATTTTTAACAACCAGTTCTGTGGGCATGGCTTAGGTGGTGGACATGGCTTGGTGGTCATGTTATTGGCTGGGTGTGGCCAACTCAATATCACTCACATCGAGGCATGCATCTCCTCGCCTGGCCTCTCATGACTGTGGGGATGCTGCAACAGTCGTAAGTGAAATAAATGGTCATAAGTCACTTTTTTCAGTGCCATTGTAACTTTGAATGGTCACCCCACACAAGCAAAGTACCAGCAAAGGAGGGGTAAAATAACTCCAGAGACGTTCCTGAGACAGGAAGTCTAGTCCTGCCAAGAATGTAATAAGGGTTAACGGAGAGGCAGTTTCTGTAAGCAACACCAGAATGTTTCCTTCCTGCCTTCTTACAGGATTAGGCCAGTAATTTCTTCTAACAACCGGTTCTCCAAACTGCTTAGAATGTTAACCAGTTCTAGCAAATAGGTGCGAACTGGTAGAATCCCACCCCTGTATATAAGTCTAAGTGCTATTGCTACCTACACTAGATACAGGGTAGGAAGTTGTAGCTATCAATCTGTCTACAAACTTTGGTTAATTTTAACATAACAGGCATTCCCTTGTACTTTAGTTTCTTGCTAAACCTAGGTAATCCATCAGAAACCAGTGAAGTATGCAGATATGTAGCAACATTGATGATTGTAACATGCACAAAAATTACTTGACATGAATAATTCAGGTGAAGCAGATTGAAATTAAACTAGACCCATTCTACCCCCATTTTTCCTCAGAAAGCTAATTTTGTTTTTATATTCCAGTTTACATTATGAACAGAAATACACAGGTGTCAAGTCTTCCAATCCTTATGAAAAGCCACTTACCAGAGATAATATAGACAGACAGAAGAGACAAGTGCTGTTTCATTTTAGTGCATTTTGCTTGATGGAAAGGACTGCAGAATTCAGTAATGAATGAAAGTACAACAGGCAGGATAATTTTACAGGTGTATACTTTTCTCATCAATCAGAGCAAATGTTTCATATGGAAAACGTGCTACTTGTCACTCAGAATAGGTGACTACTTTGAGTCAGGTAATATATTGCAAAAAGTTACCCTGTTGAGGATTGTGGAAGATAGTTATGGAAAAATAAAGATGGAGTCTACTGTTTATATTCAATGTGTGCACGCACATTTTTTATTAAAACTTTTAAACAAGAAGCTACCATAAACTAATAGAAAGAAAAAAGAAATTGGAGAAAAAGCAAAATGTGCAAAGAAAAGGTTAAGTAGGAAGAAATACAATATTAAAAAGTGGTTTCAATGTTCTTTACAGCAGTTATAAGTACAAATATATTTTAACTTCTCTCTCTAAAGTTACATCATATTACTCCACTTTCTATAATCTATCTTGTCTAATTATCAAAACCATCTCATTTTTTCACTTTTATGCAAATAGTTCATAGGAGATTTGCAGTTGCCAATAAATATAATGCCTTTTCTCTAATCAAAGAAATTAATTCATCCATTTCAGCAAATTCTTTCAGCTTCATCAACCATTTCTCCATAGTGAGTAGTGTTGAATCTTTCCATCTCTGTGCATGTAGTTAAACTTGCCATTGTGATCATGTATTTAAATAATCTTCTATGACTTTTTTTCTAACTACTTCTCCATTCGTCATGTGTAGTAGCAATTGGGATCCTGTAGGTGACGCTAGCGGCACACCGCAGCGTCCTAGACCTATAGGGGCCTCTTGGCTACTGGCATGATCTCATTCCCTATATCTTGGTGAAGGTGAAAAGTCCCAGACTTTCTGGACTTATAGGTGACCTCATTTTATTAACATTACCACTAGTCTTAAGGATTGGTTGGGAGGTTATACCAATGTGGTTGAGAGGTTTCAGCCATGTGGGATCTATTCACCAATCCAGATGCTGTATCTATGTTGCCTTTAAATGTAATAAACACTGCCCATGCAGTCAGTCATCTTGGCACCCTGCACAATGACTGGTCTTTGATCACCACACTCCTGAAAGTATATAGCAAACTTTCTAAGATATGCTAAGTATCATATTTGATTTTAAAGAAATTAGAACATTTTATCACATATAACTTGTACTACACTTCAGAAGGTTGAGCCAAAATCCAAATATTAACTTCCTATCTGATGCTGCAAGAGAGCAGACATATTGATGTCCTGTGCTGAGTACTGGTAATTGCATGATCGCATAAGATATAGGAGGTCTGATCAAGCCTTTCCTTATTTTCTCTGATTGTCTCACTGTATCAATTGTACACTGTGCAGTCTCACTGTACCAGTTATGCCAGCCAGAAACATGTAGAGCAGGAGTGTCAAATTCGATTTCATTGAGGGCCGCATCAGGATTGTATTTGACTTTGGTGGGGCATGGCCATTTTGGGCATGGCCAGCTCAACGTCACTCATGTTGGGGGCACCAGTGGTGACCAAGTGCTCTGCCATCAAAAACAGACTCCCGAGCTCTGTTTTCAACCTTCTGCCAGCAAATATGGAGCTCAGGAGGGCTACTTGCAGCCCTCATGAGCTCCATTTTTGCTGGCAGAGGCACCACAGGCCAGTCCTTCACTGTTTCCAGGTCGGCCCTGCAGGCCAGGTCTAAGCACTCCACTGGCCAGATCCAGCCCATAGGCCTTGTATTTGACACTCTTGATGTAGAGTTTTTCAACATGTAGAATTACCTTCAAGTTGGTACTGATTAAAGCTGCCATTATGGCTGGAATAAAGGAATTTTATGAAAAATGGAACCATCATAGCAAAAAGCTATCAACTCGCATCTATAATAATCCAGTTCTTTACATCCAGCATTCTATGTGAGATGTTGAAGTAGGCAATTCAGATTACCCTACCTTTCCTAACCCCATTGAGCAATTCCACACACAACCATTTGAATAGAGAATGGAAATAAATAAAGGGTCCAGCAAAACATATCAGGCCTTTCTGCCATTGTTATCTCTACTTTTTTGAAAAGAAATCATGCCACTTGACTTCTTTGATCATTGGTTCCTTTCCAACCTTCTCTTTCCCTGCTTCTTAGCAAAAGATTAAGTGACACTTGGAAGAGAGGAGAGCAGAAGAAAAGAAAGGGAATTTCTCATTGGTTGATCTATTCCTGTGGAAGATAATTATAGGTCATTTCAATTAGTGATAATGAAATTGTAGATGACATTTGTGATGTTCCCTTCCCATTCGATCAACTTTCTGGTTGCAGAAAGACTGTGTTTCTTCCTATCATTGACTTTCCATGATTTCATTTAACATGTGAATTGTAATTGAGATCATGAAAAGGTTGAAACAAAAGCTTATTGTCTTCTGGCAAAAACAGAAGCAGGAAGGGGAAATTAATAGGAAATAAGCTGACAAGAGCCTGATGTTTCCTCCAACAAATGTTTTCTGGATAGAAAGACCTATAAGTCTGAGAAACTACCACCTGCACCCAAATGTTAGAATAACTTCTATTTATTCATTTCCCCTCCAGTCTGCATTAGTTTATGCTAATTATGCTATTAATGAACAGCCAATACCATTATATATATATATATATATATATATATATATATATATATATATATATATATATATATATATATATATATAATCCTGCTTTTCTCTTTACCCTACAAGTGCCATTGATTTTTACAACATAGATGTATCTGTGTATCTGTCATTTCTTCAGTGGAAGAAGAAAAGAGGCGGGGGGAGAGACTGATAAAGAAATCCTTTCTTGGTGCAACCTGAATACATTTAATCTTATATCAAATTTGTATATCCCACATATGATACAATGAAGGAAGAAAACTCAGATGGCCGGAACCTATCACCTCTGAGAGGCACAGACAGGAGATGAGAAGATCATAAAAATTCCTCAGTGAGATGTGTCCTGGAAATCTCTGGAAAAGTTCATTCTAAAAAGGGTGTGGGGGGAAATTAGGTATGCCCTGGGAAACTGTGAAAAAGATTGTTTCTACAGAAGGGGTGGGGGGGAATTAACATACTGGCTTTTGTTTCACTAAATACACATTGAGATAAGGGGAGGGGTTCTAAACTCCCTTATCTATCCCTGTATGCCTGAGGGAGCTCAGACGCTGCTCTGAACTCCTACAGGAATTGTCTCATCTCAATAAAGGATTCCTTTTGATACGTTTGGTTTTCAGAAGTTGATTCTTATTAATTGAATGGGAAAAAGTGACAACCCAAAAGCCATATGCGGCTTTCAAAAATGTTTGCCATAATTCATAGACTCCCCCAAACAGCATGATCACATTTCAATATTTAATGTAGCAAAAAAAAAGACAATTAATATATGACCATCTGTCTGTCTGACTCTGAATGAAATAAAAGGGCGATTTTATCCTGATCCCACTCCACAACTTTTGGGAGTGTTCTTCTGCATACTGTTTCAAAATTCAGTCTGGTTTAAGGAGTTTCAAGCCAACAAGGAGTTACTGCATTTACAGTATGCATTCTGAAATGCATTCATTCTCTCTCTCTCTCTCTCTCTCTCTCTCTCTCTCTCTCTCTCTCTCTCTCTCTCACACACACACACACACACACACACACACACATTCATTTAAAGTGCTGCACAGCCCTAATCAATAAAGTTGATGCCAGAGTCAAGCACTTCATGTTGCAGAAGGTGACTTTTCCATTTCTTTAGTTATTTTCCATTAAATGAATGTTTTTTTTAAATAAAGTCAAATGAGATGTATTGGAACTACATTGTCAATTCCAACTTGATAATAAGCAGGTTCAAGAAGAAGATAAAACTGAAAGGGGGTGGGGAATATGGTTTGCCATTTCTTCAGGGCATGATACACTGAATTTGAAAAGCTTTTCTTACTTTCATGTACCGTGTCCTGCTGTAATTTCTTCTTTCTTTTGTATCTTTATGATGTTCCCTTCCTCTGATCCTGAGTCCATACTTCAGGCAACTTTATGATGTCTAGCTGAAAGAATTATACTTTGCTCTCTTTATACTGAAACACTCAAGAGCACAGTTAGATCCCATGGTGACATGATCAACCCAACTTCTGCTGCCTACATTAAGCTGGTGCAGACACATCCTTTCCCTCTTGCTCTCCGGGGCCCCCCCCCCCCCCCCCCCCCCCCCCCCCCCCCCCCCCCCCCCCCCCCCCCCCCCCCCCCCCCCCCCCCCCCCCCCCCCCCCCCCCCCCCCCCCCCCCCCCCCCCCCCCCCCCCCCCCCCCCCCCCCCCCCCCCCCCCCCCCCCCCCCCCCCCCCCCCCCCCCCCCCCCCCCCCCCCCCCCCGGTTTGCCCCCCTGTCCTAGGCAGTTTTTTTTCCATGTGATTCTGTTTTAGTAGATGAAAGTGTCAACATCCAGCTTGATTATCCAAATCAAAGTTCAGGATCATTTCAATTCTGAAAAGCTTATTTTTTATTGAATACACAATGTGGCAATGGCAATGTAAAACTAATTGAATTTCTAAGGTACCAGTTCACAGAATTAAACAATGAATTTCTCAGTCCAACCCCCAGGCTTCCACCTAGACCATGTAAACAAGTTCTGTTTGTTATGGGAACCATCTGCCTTCCTCACACCTGTTGATATCACCTTGAAAAGTGTCATAAACTTCCATGAAACTGCAGAAGTTTCATTTCTCCAAACTAAACCATTCATAGTCAACACCTCCCCACCCCCTTACTCTAATAATAAGTTGAAATGAAGAGGTTTTACTATTGATAGGTTTCATTCCTTCAAAGTAGGCCTTGTTCCTATACAGTTTTCTGAGTGGATCCATGAATCAGAGAAATGGATCAACCTGAACAGCTGAATAGCTGTGGAGACTTGTATGGTAAAGTAAAAAGGTGAGAGCCAGCTGACTGTTTCTTGTTTAGCCTCCTTACCCTGTTATTGAGCACATTTTTATCATTTTCTGGAAGAGCTGAGAATCCATGTCCCAAAAAACCATCTTGGTTCATAATGAGAATTCTTTTGAATGGATCTACATAAAATTAGAGCACATTTTGAGAGGTGGTTAAACCTGCCAGTATACCCAATTGCCAAAACTCACCTCTTACCCCAGAGGCCCAATCCTGCCTACGTTAAGGAAAACAATAAGATGACATTTTTCCATCAGCTGCTGACATTTGGTCGAAAAGGAGGGAAACAAAGTCAGGAACAATTCCTGTCCTTGATGTGTCCCATAAGGACATTATCCAAAGGTATCTGTCACAACTTCAGTTCTTTTTCATTTACATGTCACATGTGCTACACATAAGCATGTAAGCAATAGAACCTCAACATCACAACACGCACTTTATCCCTTCAACAAACAACCATCCACACAGAACAAAAATAACACTCTTTGCTGGAAATCATCCTCTTTTAACGACCCCATAATCCCTTGCGGGGTGGAGTCCGGGCAACTGAATGGAGCAGTTTACTGGCCAGATGCCCTTCCTGTCACCAATGCGGATTTTTATTCAGCAGATATATTCCCATTGTGCCCAGAGAGAGAAATATCTGTCTTTACCTCGGATCGAACTCACAGCCTGTGAGGCGAGAGCTCCACCTCTAGGCCACTGCACCACCCAAACGCACTTTGCTGGAAATATGTGGGTAGAAATCATCAGTGGGGAGTAGCAAATTTTATGCTGATATAATTTTCTGCTAGCTCAAGGACTGGTGAGTAACACATTAACCTCATCCACAAGGAAGATTCCAGAGAGACAAGTATCATTTTTTCAAAGAGAATAAAAAATTAGAAGCGTCATTGAATAAGAATGACCAAGTGGTGTAATAATTGCTTGGCACCAGTCTACACTCCAAAGGCAGTTTTGGACTCTAAAGCTGGCATATTGTTCAATTTATAATCTTCTTAGATGCGTTTTACTTTTAACAAGGCACTATAACATCTTATCACTCAGCAATATCTATAAAGTGATATATAACATGGACAGATGGTGCCTAAGATGCATCATTGCAAACTGACTTAGTTCTGAATGTGGCAATGTCAGGAAGAAGGAAAGACATTCCCAACTATTGTGTTGTGATCAACAACAGTATTATGAATGCAGAGATGCTCTAGAATAAAGTCATTACAATGTATACGGTGTCTCCCTAATGTAATGAAATCTGATTCAAAGGAAGACCATTGACTTCTTGATATTTTACTATATTTTGGGGAACAATCTCTGATTACATAACCACCAGTTTAATATAAATTTGAGGGAAATCAAAGTAGCAATAGCAATAGTACCTAGACTTATATACTGTTTCATAGTATTTTACAGCACTCTCTAAGCAGTTCCCAGAGTCAGCTTATTGCCCCCAACAGTCCTGGTCCTCATATTACTGACCTCGGAAGGACAGAAGGCTGAGTCAACCCTGAGCCCCATCTGGATTGAACTCCAGGCTGCATTTAGTAATAGCAATAGCTAGGGGTGGGCTGCTTGCTGCCTGTTCGCACTGGTTTGGATGAACCAGGTGTTAATTTTACATCTGGTTCATCAAATTGGTAGTTGCAATGACTGGCTGGCCTCGCCCACCTCACCCCACCCCTCCCAGAAGTCTCCACACAGCCCGTTTTGGATCCCAAGTAAGTGCAGGGCCCGCCTGGAGGCTCAGGGAGGGTGAAAACTGGGCCTCCCAGAGGCTCCAGAAGACTGGAAATGGGCCCGTTTCCAGCCTCCGGGGACTGGGGAGGCTGTTTTCACCCTCCTGGAGGCTCAAGGAAAGCCTCCAGAGCCTGGGTAGGGCAAAAAACAGGCCTCTTGGGAGTTCTGGAAGGCCTGAAATGGGCCTGTTCCCAGCCTCCACAAAGTCTTCAGGGACCGGGGAGGCCCTTTTCGCCCTCCCAGAGGCTCGAGAAAAGCCTTCAAAGCCCGGGGAGGGCGAAAATGCCCCCCCCCCCACCATGGTGCAAGAGGCCAGCTAGGCCACGCCCATGCCCACCCAGCAACTGGGCAGAGAACCAGTTGCTAAATTTTTTGAAACCCATCCCTGGTAATAGCATTTAGACTTATACACCACTTTGGCAGTGTTTACAGCCCTCTCTAAGTGGTTTATTGGCCCCAACAGTCTGGGTTCTCTTAGGCTTTGCTTGCTTATGTCTTCATGTATTTTGGTATTTATTAGAGTAAATACAATCTGAAAAGTCTTCTGATGTGCTTTGATCAAAACCAAGCATCATATGTCTGTGCTATTTAAAGCAACACTTCTCTTTTCAGCCTTTAATCCGGGACTGCCTTATCTGTTACATTAACTTTAATTATTTAATTTCTTAAAGCTTTATTGTTTTTTTTTTCAAATTTCTTTTTAATTACAAAGTAGCAGAAAGCAAACTTCTAAGTTTCTTCCTCTTTAGCGCTACAGTTGAGACCCTCAATCAGGGCTTGGTCCAATCTTGACAGGATCATCTTTAAAATGAGGGGGAGTATGAGGAGAACATAAAGATTCTATCAGGAATTTCCTAGGGATCAAATGTGGCTTGGGACACTGCCTTTGTATTTAACCAGACATCATTTTAAAGCTTTACAAATGAATGATCACAACAACAGCAATGAAAAACACATCTCCAGGTTTCACATTCACTTTTTCTGGCTCCCCAGTTGGTAAATCCCTAAATTATCTTTTCCTGAAAAGAATGGCATGTTGTCTTCATTAAGGCCAACAACTTATTTGCACAACTTCAGGTGGTCCCTGAAAGCTGAGGTTGGATGTCATGCTATTGAAACAGGCGAAACATTAGCATAAGAGCAGATTATTCAGTAGTTATTCTCTGAAGCAAAATATGAATCAGTCAGAATTGAATGAATTATTTGGGCAACAACTAAGCTGATTATTCTGGAGTGTTTGGTCCCAGCTGTTCAGAAATTAACACTGACATGTCATGAAGTAATTGCTCCTGAAAAGCCTTGTCTCTTCTTCTTTTCCCTTCATTTGAATAACATCTTCAATGCTACAACTTATTAACAAGAGCTCAATACAACCAGTGAAGATAGGTTTTATTGAAAATGTGAGGAATATTATTGTGTGGCTTTTAAAAGTATGTGATATGGAAATTTCCTTCTATTACACACACACACACACACACACACACACACACACACTTCAATCTAATACAAAATAATATTTTTTGAATGCATTGGATTCGTTCGTTCGTTCCTTTCTTTATTTTTTTTATTTATTCATTCTATACTTTAAAAAAAAAAGACATAGCAAACTTTATAAAATTTGTACTTGTATTGATAAAGAAGCATACACAAATAATATGTAAATTTATATTTTATTTTGTCCTCCTCTTTGATAGTACAAGTGTTATAAATTACCCTGGGGGACATCTCAATAGGCAGCATATATATTTTAAATAACTTAATCAGTAGGAGTGACACAAGCCCTAATGGATAAATGCTTCTAAAGCATTTCTTAAAACATTTTTATTATCTTTGTTGACTGCTGCTTTACTTCAAATTTCTTTGTAAAAAAAATTGGGGGTCTTACTGGATAGTACTGCTATGCATCACTTTGGAATCAGAAGGAAAGAGATGCCAAAAAAGTCACATGGGGATTCGCATCGTTCAATGGAGCTGCATCTTTTCTACAGATAGTAGATAGTAGATCTTTCCTCCATAGCTGTCAATTTTTCAGCTGGTATTGGCTTTTGTAACATCATGTTTTTCCCAAGAACTGCCCAACTGCAGCAATGAGATGGGTGACATATACATTTAATATTTAAATAAATAAAATATCATAAATCTATTGGGGTAGTATATGTGCAGATCCATGCAATGTGACCTTTTGTCACTGACAAGTGGAAATTTTGTCAGTGTGCAAATTTTTTAAATGCTGTTCAAGATTCTCTTTTCTTCTTCCATGCCTAGATCAAACTTTACAGTGCCAGAATGAAGCTATCTTCTTGGCTTTGTCATTGGCCCAAAATAAGTCCTTGAAACATTCTGCATGTTTCTGGTAGTAACCGACATATCATGTCTCTCTTCACATTCACATAGCATGTTGTTATCCACTAAGAGGCTCCACTTGAGCATATTGATTTTACATTTAGGCACTCCAAGTCTCAAGCTATTCAGGGTCCTCCAAGTAGTATAATGATGGCCAGCATATCCTCCTTTTAATGTTTTTCCTTGCTCAATGGTCTCCTTTCACCATCTTTTAATTCAATTTTGTTCTTGTATGCTTTCAAGAATGTTTATTCTTACCATAAAGATGTTTCTGATTGGTGGGTTCAGAATTTGTTTCAGATCTGAGTCAGCAGGCTGTTCAGACTTTTTGGTATGACAACCAGTAACCACTGAGACCACCAGAGCCAACTTATGTCATAATCTTTCAACTTCCATTTTCAGATCTTAATACTTTGTGGTCTTCTTTTATTATTATCAAGTCAACTTTTAACCAGTAAGATGATAGCTCCATTGTGACATCACACACTGAATCCAAGGAAGAACTCAGTTTCCAACCTTCATTTAAAATAGATGGTCAAATAAGCACTGATATGGGTAGCACATTTTGGGTGGAGAAAATGAAGTCATAAAATCTTCCCATCTCTCTTCATTTTGGCTTACCCATAGGAAAGAATCCTAAGAATCCTAAGATCATTGTCATTATCTCATTGGTTCACCTTTTCATTTATCACCAGTAGCTAGGGCAGGCTAGATAATTTAATAAGAAAATAAATCATTCCTTTAATAAACATTGGAGAGGCCAGGGTGTCCCTTCAAATCAATATTGACTCCTGACAACTGGAGGACTATCACTGTAATTTTCGGAAGTGGTTTGCCATTGCTTCCTTGCTTACTAGTGAGAGAGTATGACTGGCCCAAGGCTAACCAGCTGATCACAGTTTTCTGGTTTCTTGCCTGGTATCTTAAATCACTACACCAAACTGGCTCTCTAAAACACAAATAGGGACAATAGAATCAGAAATGAAATCTGTTATTGACCCATTCCATTCATTTTGTTTCTCTTTTTAACAACTGTAACAACTGTAAAGGTAAAGATGAGCACAATGCTCATCTCCATATCATGTCATAAGGAACCAGCATTGTCCAAAGACAATTTCCATAGTCATGTGGCTTGCATGACTATAAGCTCAGGTGCATGGAATATTGTTACCTTTCCACTGAAAGTGGTACCTATTAATCTAGTTGCATTTGTATGCTTTCAAACTGCTAGGTTGGCAGGAGTTGAGTAACTGTGCTCACCTCCATTATATGAAACTCGGGGTCTCAAATGTGGGGAGTCAACTCTCCGACTGAAGTTCAGCATCTTTCACTGCTGAGCCATCATAGTCTCTCTAACAACACTACTGAATGAATATTCTACATCTCTACCATTAACTTTATTCTTAATTCGAAGACTTCTTTGATGTTTCTGAAAGCAGTTTAACCTTGAAAATATTGCTGACCTCATGGGGAAAAAATAAAAGAAAATAATGGCGGTTTACTTAGAAAGCAATAATTAATTTTCCACAGAGAGTGAAATCACTTGGCCTAAAGCAAAATCCTTCTGACATTATTAAATGTCACAGTGCAGTTTAAGCACAATTATTAACTAATTCACACAATAAATCTCATTAGTTTCTAGAGGCCGTAGGAAGAAAAGGAAAGGGGAAAGTGCTGTACTTGAATTTCATCTCAGCTTTCTTAAATAAAAAGTACATCTTATGTATATTCATATATAAGTTCATATATGTATTCCCATTCCTATATAATTTACAGGCATATACATATGATTATACATGACTGGTCATTTTTATGATAGAGAAGCCAACTGGTGAAAACAGTCTTCTCATGTAAAATCATGAATGACGTAACATAAGTGGCAGCTTTGCTTTTTTTTTTTTTCACCCTCTACTATTGTCATTATTAATCAATGACATTATTAATTAATAATTAATACTAAATACAAAAACTGTGGAATTATATAGTGGCTGCAAATTGCTTCAGATAGTTTCATCCACCCAGTCCAATGCTTTACATTCATGTTACACTTAAGGCACAATTTGGTAATAAAATGCAAATAAGCACAAACTCTTGGATCATTGCTAGTTTCACAAATAAATTTTGCACAATTACAAGATCAGCCCACTTTTATGATCTCATGAGATTTGGATTAATTGAAAAAAAAACATAGGGGCAGAGGTGGTATTCAGCAGGTTCTAACCAGTTCTGGAGAACTGGTAGCAGAAAGTTTGAGTAGTTCGGAGAACCAGTAAATACCATCTCTGACTGGAGATTTTACAGTTTCTTCCCCTGCCACGCCCACCAAGCCACACCCACAGAACTGGTAGTATAAAAATTTGAATCCCGCCATTGCATGGGGGCCCAAACAAACTATGTTTTAAGATAGCATGAAGGTGCCTGGAATCTGAGAATGGAACTAATGCAAAGGACTAAAACATTCAAAATGCACGAAGTGAACATGAATTGTTAATTATTTGAGATTCATTTGAGTTGTCCTGCAGCTGAAATTTTTATAAGCTACCCCTCCCCCATCCTGAAAGATAATTGGTCATGACCGGAAGCATGATAAGCTTTATGAAGCATCAGTCAGTCATTGTTCCAGCCAACCAATCAGGTCCTTAAAGAGAGACTGTCATTTGAATGTGTATAGGTATATAAGAACTTTGCTGGGTAAAAGTAACTTAGAGAAGAAGTTAGGCAGTTCATCTAAGTAAACTGAAACTAAACTATGGCTGCCATTAGCAAAAGAAAAAGAGGAAACCAAAGATCACCTATAAGGAAGAACCCCCGAAAACAGATCAGAGGGAGAAAGATCCAGGCCAAACGTGGGAGAAAGGCAAAATCAAGACAAGTTGCAAAGTACGTGAAGAAAAATTCCAGAAAAAAGAGTCCCTACAAACGTAAGAAACTGCCCTTAACCAAAAAGGCTAGAGGAATCCTTAGTTCTTGTGTGGAAGGACTCTGCGAGGCAATATCCTTTGAAGCTGACCGCTTGAGGAAGGAAAAATGTGAACCCCAAATTAGCCACAAAGTTCTACTAACTGCCTTGGAAAAGTCTTTGTCAAAGAAAAAAATCAGGCACTCGGTGACCCCAGGAGTCAAGAATATAAAAAGGAAGAAACAGCCTTCTGTAGATGTTGTCAAAAAGGGATCCAGCCACTCTGAACAGCAAGCTGAGCCAAACCAGAAACTCCCAAAGCAACACAAGCAATCAGCTTCCCCAGTTACTGAATGAGGGTCCATTAAAAAAAATTTCTCCCTTCATTTCTAGGACATAATAAGAAAAGGAAAAAAAAGAAATCAGAACAAAATGGAAGGGAGAAAACCAGCCTCATGCTTGTCTTTCAAATGTGATAACTTCGATGTATGGTATTGCCTAAAGATGTCAACTTTATGACCCCTTGATTGGAAGAAGAGCCACCAATATTCAGAGGATATTCTAAAAAAAAACTTCTTGTGGCAACTCAGATACCAGATTATGAATGAATGCTCCATCTGAATGGTGAGACACTCATTCATGGCAAGAGCAATCAGTGATATCTGAGCCATTTGGCAAATACTGTCTTTAAAATATCTCCTAAGGGCAATAAAAATCTTCACCTTGGCAATCAAATCCAACAACTGTTTCAATAGCAGTTTCTTGACTTTGGATTTACACAGTATTGGGGAAAATGTGGAGTGGGAATATCTGGCAAGCATGCATCACATTGAAACCAATACTACAGATTTAGTTCATTTATTACAACCCTCAGGTATGACATAAGCAAAAGGTTGATTACAAATTTATTGCTCAATAGTTCTTTTCAACCATTTTCATCACTTTAGCATTAGGAGTCTGAGTTTACTTAAAACTATGTAAAATGCTAGTAAAGAAGGTACATATTTTTGAGTTTTCAAAAGTACTTCATCAGAGAAGATATTACAAAAGTAGTGGTAATGGGGGAATTTAAAAAATTAAAATCAGACAGACCCAAGAAAAGAAAGAAATTGCTAAGGAGTTTTTTATGAAATTATACAAACAGGAAGAAATACCAGAAGAATCTATTGATCAATATTTGAATGAAAAGAACTTGCCTGAAATTACTGATGCAGAGAAACAAAATTTGAATAATAAAATATCTATAGAAGAAATTAGGAAGGCAATTGAAACACAAAAAGCAAATAAGACCCCTGTCCCAGATGGAATTCCTTTGGAATTCTATAAGGAATTCCAAGAAACAATAGAGGAGATATTGGTGGACTTGTACAATGAAGCCCTGGAGAATGCTAACATCCCTAAATCATGGATGGAAGCATATATTACCCTTATTTATAAAGAAATTGCTAAGGAGTTTTTTATGAAATTATACAAACAGACCCACAAAAAATTCAAAACTATAGACAATATCACTTTTAAATGTAGATTACAAAATAATGGCCACAATATTGGCGGAAAGATTAAAGAGAGTATTAAGTAGAATTATCCATACTGATTAGAATGGCTTCCTTCCCCCATAGGCAAATAAAAACAAATACAAGAACCATTATGGATATATTAGAATATTATGAAGTATACTCAACCAAGACAATGGCATTGATATTTTTAGACGCCCAGAAGGCATTTGACAACCTGAATTGGAACAACTGATAGGCATGAAATTTGGTGAAAATTTTATAGAATTCATTAAGACAATTTATAACATGCAAACCACAAAAATATTAATAAATGGGGAAAATACAGATACCATAAAGTTTAATAAGGGAGTAAAACAAGGCTGTCCCCTAGCTCCTCTATTGTATATATTGGCAGAAGAGACTCTCTTAGTATAAATTAGGCAAAAACAAGAGATTAGAGGACTAAAAATTTAAAAAGAGGAATATAAACTCCAGGCATTCGCCAATGATATGGCATTTATATTAGAAGAACCCTTAGAAATGAGCCCTATACTACTAAGAGAAATAGAAGAATACGGAAAGGTGGAAGGGTTAAAAATTCACAAAGAAAAAACAAAAGTATTAACAAAAAACTACAAAGGAGCAGAAGGAAGAACTAGCAAATAAATTAGGTATGCAGGTGGTAAATGAAGTAAAATACCTAGGGATCTGGTTGACTGCTAGATGTTTGTTGATTTAAAAAGATAACTATGATAAGTTAATAACGCAAATAGTTAAAGATTTAGATAATTGGGCCAAATTGCAGTTATTGCTATTGGGATGTATTTTGACAGTAAAAATGAATATTTTGCCAAAATTGTTGTTCTTGTTTCAGACAGTGCCAGTCAAGTTGGAAAAGAAATTTTTTGTAGAATTAAACAAATGTATATCTAAATTTATATGGGAGAGGAAAAAACCCAGAGTGAAATATAAATTATTACAGGATGCCAAGAAAAAAGGAGGATTTGGCCTTAATGGTTTTGAATTATATTATGATGCTGCTATAGTAAACTGGCTTAAGGATTGGGTTAAATTAGAAAATAGAAGGTTATTAATATTAGAAGGTTTTGATCTCCAACTTGGCTGGCATGCCTTCATGTGGGATAGAAAATCTAAACAACATTCATATTTCCAAAGGCACCATGTAATAAATGTGTTGTTCAATATCTGGGGAAAGATTAAAAAAAGCCACTACCCAAAGGTTCTATTGTGGTTATCTACATTGGAAGCAGTCACACATCGAAATGTATTGGATTATGAAAATATTGTCAGGTATAAAGATTTATTATATGACACTGGAGACCTTAAAAATAGGAACCAAATACAAATTCAAGGAAAGGAGATAGCATGGTGGCCCTTTGCACAAATACAAACCCATTATAAAAAAGATAGAGAACAATTTGGCTTTAATATGACCCCATAAGAATTAGATAAAATATGGCCAGGAGAGGAAAAGAAAACAATTAGTAAAACAAATAAATATCTTTTGGACTACAAATTAAAAGAAGAAACAGTCACAGAATCTATGATAATTTGGGCTAAAACGTGGTATTGAATAAGTATTGAATAAGATAAGTGGGAACACATTTGGCAAACAAATTGCAAATTAACCATATCAGTCGCATATAAAGAAAACTTATGTAAAATGGTTCATCGCTGGCACCTACCTCCTGCGAGACTGGCTAAGATGTTCCCCAACCTACCACCCAACTGTTGGAAATGTAACTACGCACAAGGAACGTATTTTCACATGTGGTGGACTTGCCCATGTGCTCAGAAATTTTGGAAAAATATTAGAAATTGGATTTTAAATATAACAAAACAAAATTTAAAACTTGCACCCGAAACCTTTCTGCTAAGTATGATAGATTCAAACATGGAGAAAAAAATATCAATATTTAATTTTGCACATCATAACTGCAGCCAGAATAACCTACGCACAAAACTGGAAACTGTCTTCCATTCCTTCAGAGGATATGGTAATTAAAAAAAATACATGAATGTGCTGAGATGGATAGTCTAACCAAACTGTTAAAAAATAAACAAGATAGTGACTTATGAAATATGGAACATTTGGTATGAGTGGTTAAAGAAAAGGTAATATTTGATATTTGGATAAGTTATGGAAATGACAGAAGATGTGCATTTAATAATAAACTATACAGAGAAATTAAAAGATTAAAAGAATGAAGGAGTTATTGTAACAAGGCAGATCATGTCAATTATAAAGATAAAGAAAAAAAATTAACCATTGCTCAATATATGCTGCAAAATGTGTGTGTGTGTGTGTGTGTGTGTGTGTGTATTTCTTAAGTTTTCTTTGTGGCAGCCCTTCAAATATTGGAAGGCTGCTATCATGTCTCTCCTGGTCCATATCTTCACTAGACTAGCCATATCAAGTACTTGCAACCATTCATGTTTTAGCCTCCAGTCCCCTAATCATCTTGGTTGCTCTTCTCTGAACTTATTCTATAGTCCCAACATCTTTTTTATACTGTGGTAACCAAAACTAGATGCAGTATCAGTAAGAATTATTGGTGTCAGATTATTTTTGCCACATGAAGATAAGGAAGATAATATTAGTGCCCTATTGATGTCCAGCCATCACCTTAGCTTGGCAAAGCATATAAATAAATTTAGAATCATTCTATGACCAGTGATAGAGAATAACTTGGTTTGGTTCTACTATGTATAAAATTGGGTTCTACTATGTATAAAATTAATTAATCCAAACTATGAAGAATTCCCTACTGATGTATCTTCACTTGAGGACTAATGCCAGATTTATACTACTGAACTAGGCCTATACTACTATCTCAGAGTTGTTTTATTTTATGTTGTTCTGTGATTGATGTGTCTGGAGAGAATTGTGATCAATTGTACAGCATTTCACACCAGGAAGGACCTGATCACTAACCAAAGAAAACAACAGAAGGAATTATTTAAAGCAATATATGGCATAGTCCTGTCAAAATCAATCTTGGAAAGAGCTAAATTTTCAGTGCCATGGCAGACTGATATGTACTTAAAGGACATGGCAGATTGAGAATCCTCAGGTGTTTGGTTTTCATCTGATCTAATAACCCCTTTTTCTTGGCATTTGTACACTATCTAAGATGAGGAGCAGGGATGTAAAACTTCCATATTTTTGTCCATTTTTTTTTTTTTTGAAAAAAGTACTAAATAAATAGGAAAATTGCAAGGAAACAGTATGTAGAAACTTTCACACCCTTTTAGTTGCAGCTGTCAGTTCCAGTAAGCACACCAGGAATCTAGTGTTATCTAACTTGTGATTGATAAATATATTGCCATTCTTTGAAATGTTAAATTGTTCTCTTTTAGTAAAAAAGAAGAGGAAAACATACATGCCAACTTAAAGTTTAAATTGGTTGAGTTTGGTACACTATAAGATTTCGCTCTGAAGCTTTCTGATACTCAGGCCAAAAATTCCGAAATAATTTCTGCTGTGGTGTGGACACCGCAATATTCAGAGCTGGTATCCATCTTTCTCTGCTTCCTTACTCAGATATATAGATAGTCCTTGACTTACAATCACAGTTGAGCCCAAAATTTCTGTTGTTTAGTGAGACATTTGTTAAGTTGACCCAAGCTCTGTAAAGGACCTTGGAATACTCACCTCTAATGATATAAGTGCTAGAGCCCACTGCAACTACATAGCCAAAAAGGCATTAAGAGTGGTTAACCTAATCCTACGTAGCTTTTTCTCTGGAAATATCACACTACTAACCAGAGCATACAAAACATTTGCTAGACCAATACTCGAATACAGTTCATCAGTCTGGAACCCACATTACGTATCTGATATTAGCACAATTGAGAAAGTCCAGAAATATTTCACAAGAAGAGTTCTCCACTCCTCTACTCATTGTAGAATACCTTATGCCACCAGACTTGAAATTCTAGAACTAGAAAACCTTGAATTACGCCGTCTTCGGTCTGATTTAAGCATGGTATATAAAATCATACATTGCAATGTCCTACCTGTCAATGAATACTTCAGCTTCAACCATAACAACACAAGAGCACACAATAGATACAAACTCAAAGTAAACCGCACCAAACTTGATTGCAGGAAATACGACTTCAGCAATAGAGTGGTCAATGTCTGGAATACTCTACCCGACTCTGTAGTTTCTTCCCCAAACCCCAAAAACTTTAACCTTAGACTGTCTACTATTGACCTCACCCCTTTCCTAAGAGGTCTGTAGGGGGCGTGCATAAGCGCACCAACGTGCCTACCGTCCCTGTCCTATTGTTTCTCTTATTCTTCTTTTATTTTTCTTATATGTACCCATTTCATGTATTCACAACTATGTATACACTTATACTTATTATCTTGTAAACAATTGGCAAATCAAATAAAAATAAATAAATAAATAAATAAATAAATAAGTTCAGTTTTGCCTCATTTTACTATCTTTCTTGCCACAGTTGTGAAGTGAATCACTGCAGTTGTTAAATTAGTAACATGGTTGTTAAGTGAATCTGGCCTCCCCATTGACTTGGCTTAGCAAAAGAGGATGCCGTGACCTTACTGCAACCGCCATAAATATGAGTCAGCTGCCAAGTGCCTGAATTTTGATCATGTGACCATGGGAATGCTGCGATAGTCATGCGAAAAATGGTCTTAAGCCCCTTGTTTTCAGTGCCATTGTAACTTCAAACGATCATAAATAGACTGTTGTAGGTCGAGGACTACCTGTATTGGAATGTTTCGGAAAGTTTGCAAAAAAAAAAGTCTTAGGTTAGTGAAAGTCATAATCAACAGTAATATATTTTTATAGAAATTTTAAAAAACCATTTTTTGGACAGCAAAATAAACCAGACTTATACTGATTTGCATATCCCTGCCTCCAATATTACACTTAGAGAAATAGAAGAGGACAGAGTTCATTGCATTTTGACATTGAACAGAGAGCAGAAGTGGATCCTTTCCTGTTGGGGATATTTTCTGAAATGGTACCAGCCTGGCAAATGGCAGTGGGAGGAAAAACATTGCTTTTACAGATTTCATTTAACGATGCTGAAAATGGTTCTTGTAAGATACATAATAATGCCACTTTAAAACAAGTTGTTATTTGTGATTGCCCTTTTGTAAATATCATGTTTTGGGGATCCAGCTGCTTCACAAAATGACAACTCCTCCCACTCAATCACTTTTCCCTGTTGGAAATGCTTCCCCAAATCTCATAGGTGGTCCTTCAATTTAGCAATTTTAATAAATAATATTCCCAACGGTACACTTCTCAGACAAGGAGAAAACAATTTGAAAATGTAACTCTCTGATCATGGAAAACTTATCTTGATTCACAATGAGCTGTCAAGATTTTGCAGCACATAATAAAACTACAGTAAGGCTATTCATTTGACAGAAGAAAGCATGAGCTTCCCAGTAGAGAAGGAAGACACTACCAGGATGACAATTCAATAAGGACAGGCTTTAGTCTAGTTATGGATCTGTTTTACAATGGCAATGGAAAAAAGATTGCTTTGGTTAATAAATACTGTGGGATCTCCCAACTTAGAACCAGTGTAGCTCTGATTACAATAGGGCGAGGTCAACAAGTGTAGTTAGCTTTCTCCATTGTGCTCTCCTACATAATGAAACATGAGGATGGGTGCTATTTATGGATAATGCATATATTTGGCCTGATCCATCCACCAAATCTTGCATCAAGTTGAACAAGCTGAGGCCCTCAAGACACAGCTGAATTATAGTTCCCAGATACATTCACCCATAAAGTCGATGAGCAGCGCTGGGAATGAATGATCAAAAAGATAAGACCTAGAGCTGTATGACTATCAGATTGAAATATTACAATTCTGTCATAAAAATTAGTTGCTTCCTGCAGGTTAATATCACTGGTTAATATCACTAGCCATTTACTGGCAAAATGAGGAGAGCACCAAAATGAATTCAATTCTGTTCCAAAATGCTTCAAATGGTGGTTGCGGTTGATAAAATGATTTTATTTTTCTAGAGTCCGTTCTGGGAATTCAAGAGGGTGGTATTTGGAGCCGATGTCTTATTTCTTTCATTCGACAGTGCCATTGATCACTTGCTGTTGCAACAAAAGATTGGCAAGCTGTTGCAAACTGCATTCCTACCAGGTGCTGCTATACATTATCATACTAGCAAGCAAACTCACTGTGTTAGCCATATGTTTATAGAAACAGCAAGGCGAGGAGAAGTGTACAGAACTGGCAGTAGGTGATGAATGTGAAATTTGGAGATGCACTATTTTCTTTTCCAACCCAAAAAATGTGGAACCTGGTGAGAACTTTTGTTGATGTTCTCAGCGTACATTATATATCTATATGGGGAAATCTCTCCCCTCCCTAACGTATTCCCTGTGCTGCATTTTATAAAGAAATTAGGCACAGACTAGCAGAATATTATTTGAGTTGGAGGGGATCTTGAAGGACTTGCTCAAGCAGGAGACCCTATACCACTTCAGACAAATGGCTGTCCAGTCTCTTTTTAAAAGCTTCCAGTGATGGAGCAACTTATTATTATATGGTACATGTAGTCCTTTACTTATGACTATAACTGAGCCCAAAATTTCTGTTGCTAAGTGAGACAGTTTTAAGTGAATTTTGCCCCATTTTATGACCTTTCTTGCCAATTGCAGTTGTTTAGTTAGTAACACAATTGTTAAGTGCATCTGACTTTCCCACTGATTTTACTTTTCAGAAGTTTGCAAAACTGGGGTCAGTTGCCAAGCATCCAAATTTTGATCATGTAACCATGGGAATGGTACAGCGGTCAAAAGTGTGAAAAATGGTCATAAGTCGCTTCTTCAGTGCCTTTGTAAACAAAAATTGTTTTGCTTTGTAGCAGAATTCAGCCTCCAAAATTCCACATTTGTTACAAAGCATCGAGATGCTTCCTTTAGATGATATCCAGAAGTCAATTCTCTGATCATATTTCATTTCTTCTAATAGCAAAATCACCCCAAAATAAACTTCTTGAATTAATCCTTTGTAAATTAAAATGAGGGGTTGAAAATAATAGGAATTGAATATTCTTAATAGTTCTTAGAGATACATAAGAATAAGCCTTCAAATGGAGAAAAAGCATGGGAAAATGGGCAGATGCTATTTTGAATTCCTAGAATCCTGAATAGTGTTTAACCTGTCTGGCTGTCAGCCTAAACAAAATTATTCCTTTTAGAAAATGGTTATCTTATTTTTTTTTTCTAGACAAATGCAGTCTATACTACAAAACACACATCCAATGTTATGCTGACTGCTGTTGTAACAGCTGCACCAAATTGGATTGTGTATGGTATTTTTGGCATTCTCAAAAAAAAAAAAAAACACCCTCTAGATAGAAAAAAGATCTTCAACTGCAAAAGCTGTGCTTATTTTTCTTTAGCAAGATTTGTTTATCTAAATAAATACCCAGTCGTGTTATTTTAATAATGAATTCATCAAGTGAACAGATGTTAAGACAACTATAATACACTTGCCTGGAAACTTTCTAGCTTACTTTTCTTTTGAAATGCCTGTGTCTGGATATTTCAGGTGGACTTGTATCAATTTCTTAAAAATATCTTTAAGTGCAGGAACAAAATATGACGTGTCACATTAGAACAATTCAGAACTCTGGAAAAATGCTGCTTCAAACATATGATGTCTTTGATACTAAAAGACAGATTAATTCTTCCCAATTTCATCACTGTTTCAATACTGAAACAAGGCTGAATTCATACAATTAATCAGAAATCACGAAGTGAACTCTGAAGCCAGTATGTATTGGGCAGTGTTGGGCTTCAGAGTTTGGTCTTCTCCTTCTCCTCATGTCAAGGGAGATACTGTATATACTCAGGGTTTAGTAACCATGGTTTATACAATAGATGTCCTGATGTTTCACCTGCAACTGTGGATGACATCATCAAAGAAGGTCTTCTGCTATTGAGCAATCACTGACTGGATGCCAATTTTTATAATCAGGTACCTTGATTTCTGATTGGTCTTTAACCAAACTGGTTTCTGATTGGCCCAGACAACCCAGCCTGGAATTCTTTTAAATGAAATTGTCTGATTTAACCATACAGCAGATTTTCCTGTACGATTATTGTTTTTAATCAAAAGATTAAAAGATGCCAATTATTATTACAAGAAGATTTAGCAGGAACTTCTTTTTAACATTCCATGTCAATATTTGCTTTCCATGTCATAATTCCAGATACTTTTTCAAGAAACTGAGTAGTTGCTATGTCAAGGAATGAAGAACAAGTGAGAATTACAAGTAAAGGATCAATGCCAAATGTTTCTGAAGACAGATCAAACCAGAG
This sequence comes from Notechis scutatus, assembly GCF_049901735.1. Lineage (NCBI taxonomy): Eukaryota > Metazoa > Chordata > Lepidosauria > Squamata > Elapidae > Notechis > Notechis scutatus. Next base: position 10,542,004 of record NC_142015.1, read on the forward strand.
ACAGATGGCAATTCCTATAAATTTCATTCATTATGCACATCACATTTAAAATTATGCAGATTGGTTGGGCTAAGCATATGATGAATTCACATAAGTGAAAGAATACAGCCTTTTTCAGACGGATGGCCATGCCTGTTCTTTAAATAACATGCTGAGGGTTGCAAATAGGACAAGAAAAAGAAACCAACATTCATTTTAATTTAGCATTAATTCTATTTAACATGCAGTCATTTGAATTCAGTTAATATGGTTACTCTCCATTGATTTTAAGAATTTCACCTTTTTTGTCAATGCAAAAATGGTAAAGTCAGCAGCAATTTTAAAGGATCTGCTAAATCAAATGGAAAAATGGTAAGTGGCCCAACTTCTGAAGTTATATCATCTACTTCTTAAGTTTGACTATGAAATGATGCCTATCATTGGTTCCATTTTGTAATAGTCACAAGATTTCCAATTTTGGAGATTCCTTTTCCTCAGTAATGTTTGTGGGATCAGTAGAAAAGAGCACGTCCATAGAAATGGGGGCCTGTAAGCCAGAAAACATGGGAGGGGAAAACGAAGAATCACACAAACTTGGAAAAAACAGTGTGCTGTTCTTGTTTTAAAGAGCAAATCATAAACAAAAGCACACAAATATAAAAGAAGTGGGATCAATGGAAAAAAAGTTATCACCTAAGAGGTATTTGATAGAGTAAACTGGAATGCTACAGAGACTGGATTAAACAAGAGCAGAAATAGTATTTGAACCTATGAGAATAAAAGAAAAGGATTTTGATGTTCCTTTAAGACAAGTGGAAATATCCTTCAAAGTCATCCTCATCTTTCTTTTGCAAACTTTATTCATGATCTCTGATAGCCTACTTGCTCCTGTCCACCCCCCTTGTTAAAATTTTGGGTGATACCTATTAATTTGAGAATAGGGGAGGTCAATTTATTCCTTTGTGGATTATTACCTTATCCCTTGATCAATCAAGAGATTTGGGATCATTAAAGGTTTATTGCCTTCATTGATTCTCATTAAATACACTATCAAGGAAGAATTCAGACTTTGAACATGAAAAAAGGATTCCTGGATTTTCTAAAGTCACCGGGTTTATATATGGGTTACTTTACATTCAGGTGAGAATTGTTCCACTTCATTTTACAAAGATCATTCATGTGTGACCAATTGTTTTAATTCAACAGGTTCTGTACAAGTGATAAAAGATATGGGGTACTAAATCCAGCTTGGGTTATGAATATCTGGGCTGCAGAAATCCAGACATCTAATTAAATGACAATCAAGTTTCTTTTTCTTTTCTTCTTGGCTGTCGGTAATTGAGAGTTCTGCATACTAGATACAGTAAGCTGAAATCCAGCATCAAGTAGAGTGATGCATATAATATTCGTTCTTCCCCAAAAAATTCTGGTTCATGCTTCAAATAGTGAGACACTCAGTTCTTCATTCGATGAAGTCAATAATGTGATCTCCACCATGCAAATGTGGACCTTTCATACATTTCAGATTTATTATAAAACCCCATCATATTTTTGTTTCTTTACACTCAGCCATACCCATAACAAATAGAACTGTAATTCATTTTGAAATAAAGTGACAAATACTGTCATAAAATAAAATGACTTAAGGATGATAGCAGATATAGTCTAACACATCTATAGGGATCCAGTTGGAAAGGTGGGGATCAGAGATGGTATTATTACTATTGTTATCCTCCTTCTCTTCCTACATATATTCATCTTTATTATAAACATATTGATAGGAAAACAAACTAATAATATCATAAATCATGATTTCAGATTTAGTTGGAATTTCTCATGGGGATTTGTATCCACAAATTTGTCCAAACAACCTACATTTAACTAAAAGGGATCCAGCTCACCAAATGTATTTTCCATCCTTGATTTCTTTGCCTATTTTTGCCACCTCTCCCAATTCTTGACTTTTCCTTAATGGAATCTCTGCTTCTTCGACACTCTTAAGCAAGCAAAATATTTCATTGATTCTCTCAGCTTCCCATTTGCCATTACTCATCAGATTAAATATAACTTCTATACTGCACAGTTCTCTCTGTGTTCATCTCCATTTGAATATTTCTGCCCTAATTAATGTCACTTAAGGTAAAATATCACTTCGAGTTCCACACAGCAGTTGTAAATTATTTACTGCTAAAACATGTTGACTTTTCATGAGTTGTTTGCACAGCAAGCACCATGCCATCAAATTGTAGAGGGAGAACAAAATCAATCAATTATTATTATACCCAATAGGAGGTTTACCACCTATATTATATCCATTTTTATGTCTGACACAAATGGCTTCAGCCATTATGCTGGACTTTTTATTTTCTGAAGGGAATTAAGCAACCACTTTTTCATTTGGTTTCTCTTTTCCTGCTTTCGGGTGACCTAACATAATTTAAAATGTTGGGGAAGTTGCTTTTTTAAAGTCACCAGCTGCTCAGAAAGCCATTAATAATGCACTATTTTAAAACACTTACTCATTAAGTGCAGTGTTTAGAGCAAATCAACATCTAATTTAATTTAATGCACTAGCTTTATTTTCAGGACATTCCAAAACTTGTGCTTGGAATCTTACAGTCGCCCAGGGTCTCATTGGATAGTGAGAAAAGTGGCCTATAAAATAAATAAATAAATGTAAATAAATATAGACTGCAACATTCAGGAATGACTTCTTTTTTTTCAGCACTGTACCTTTATTCAAAAGGCCACTGAACTTTTTTTTCTTTGAAGACGTTTTGCTTCTCATCCAAGAAACTTATTCAGTTCTTCACCAAATCTTCACCATAATAATGTCAATAGACATTTTTTCAGCATTACTGTTGCTTCAAACAGCTGCTGAACAAGTGGTCAGTAAGCAAGAAGAATCTACATCTGTAGTTTCTTTGTTGTCTTAATATGTAGAGTTCTCCAGTCCTCTACTCATAGCAGAATACCTTATGCCACCAGACTTGAAATTTTAGACCTAGACAACCTAGAACTATGACGCCTTTGGTCCAATCTAAGTGTAGTACATAAAATTATCTACTGCAATGTCCTACCTGTCAATGAATACTTCAGCTTCAACCACAACAATACAAGAGCACACAATCAATACAAACTCAAGGTTAACTGCACCAAACTTGATTGCAGGAAATACAACTTCAGCAACAGAGTGGTCAATGTCTGGAATACTCTACCTGACTCTGTGGTTTCTTCCCCAAACCCCCAAAACTTTAACCTTGGACTGTCTACTGTTGATCTCACCTGTTTCCTAAGAGATCTGTAGGGGGCGTACATAAACGCACCAATATGCCTACCGACTCTGTCCTATTGTTTCTTTTTTTTATTTGTATCCATTTCATGTATTCATAACCATGTTTATACTTATACCTGTTATCTAATACTTGCTTGACAAATAAATAAACAAAATAAAAAATAAAATATTGTCACAACTTATGCTAAGTCAACAAATAGGGTTACCAACCATTCTAACCCTTCCTCCTCCCACCTGTGTTGTCATTCAGGGTTTTCAGAAGCCTGGATTGTTAAAGTTTTTTTTAATTATTATTATAATACCACAGGATTCACATACAACCTCTGACTTAGCCAAGGGCAACTTGTTATGTTCTCAGTTCCGAATGGACACATTCATGCACCAAATCAATTTCACATCCACTATTCAAACTACCAAGACCTATGACTTGGCTTTCCACTCTTTATCCTTTTTCATTTAATGGTTCAGGGGGCAAGGAATTATATAAAGGGTCATAAACTTTGCAATTGAGTAGTGCAACATTTTGAAGACGGCAGCCTTATGCCCCATAGCTGGATGTACGTCTTCTGAAATCTAAAATATTTGCTTCTGAGGAAATATATATCATTGGCAGTATTGTTCTCAATGTAATTAATAAAATAAAAGGAAAATGAATAACATTGTTTAGGGCTCTATTTTTAAAGAAAAAAGTAAGAGCAGAAATAACATTTCTTCTATGATTATCCATTGCTCCATAGGGAGATGAATTTTCAGATGAATCCCCCAGGGTAAATAGATTATCGGATTTTGACTTTTCATTTGGTTGTTGACAATTTTAATATGAAGCTAAGAAGTAAAAAAACAACACAAAATGAAAACGCCCTATTTTAAGACAAGGATTTTGAATTGACAGCTGCATTTCCTCCCTGTCTCTTTCTTTCTCTCTCTCTTAAAGCTCCATTTAAAATAATGGGGGGGGGGAATGCACACATTTTTTTAGTTCCCAATTGTTTGTTGTCAAAAGTAATTACACCATCAAAAATCTGTAGCCAGTTCCATTCCTTAACACAAATAATGAAATGATCATCATTTTCTGGTGTTGGAAATACTTTTAACAAAATAATAGTCCCTGGCACAAACAAGATGCTTAAAGAAAGTAGAAGCAATTCTACAGAACATTGAGTTTTAATTAAGGACAACCTCTGGGGGTATGAAGAATGTTTGCTTAATTTTCAGATGCACCAAGGCAAGTCTTCGGAAACTACTAGTGGATATAAATACGACCACTTCAGTGGAGGACTGGCTATCGATGGTCTCATTCTTCACCATCATTGTTACATTCTCCAGTGAGATTTTATTGGCATGAGACCTCAAATATGGCTCTGTGCTGAAGCATTTTCTCCAAAGATGGACAGGAATGGCTAGGATTAAACTGATTTTGAGAAAATTTAAAGTTAAGATAACAGATAACAGATAATAAAATTTGGAAGGTACCTTTTAGGTCATCTAGTCCAACCCCCCATCCAAGCAGGAGACCCTACACCAGTTCTGACAGATAGGAGTCCAATCTCTTCTTAAAAGTCTCAAGTGATGGCGCTCCCACAACTTCCAAGTGCAAGCTGTTCCATTGGTTGATTGTTCTCACTGTCAGAAAGTTTCTCCTTATTTCCAGGTTACATCCTTGTTCAGTTATTCCTTATTCCTTATTCCTTGTCTGGTCAACAGGCACTTTAGAAAATAGCTTGACCCCTTCCTCTCTGTGGCAGCTCCTCAAATATTGGAAGACTGCTATCATGTCTCCCCTGGTCCTTCTCTTTACTAGACTAGCCAAGCCCAGTTCCTGTAACCGTTCTTCATATGTTTTAGTCTCCAGTCCTCTAATCATCCTGGTTGCTCTTCTCTGCACTTTTTCTAGAGTCTCAACATCTTTTTTATAGTGTGGTGACTAAAACTGGATGCAGTACTCTAGGTGTGGTCTTACTAAGGCTTTATAGAGTGGTATTAGTACCTCACTTGATCTTGATTGTATCCCTCTGTTAATACAATTTAGGATTACATTAGCTTTTTTGGCTGCTGCTGAACACTGCTGGCTCCTACTTAGCTGGTTGTCCACTAAGACTCCAAGATCCCTCTCACAGTTACTGCTATTGAGGCTGGTTTCACCCAGTCTATATGTGTACTTTTGTTTTTTCTTGCCTAAATGTAGGACTTTACTTTTCTCTACATTGAATTTCATTTTGTTAAATATGGCCCAGTGTTCTAGTCTGTCAAGATCCATCTGGATCTTGAGCCTATCTTCTTGGGTGTTAGCTATTCCTGCCAGCTTAGTATCATCTGCAAAATTGGTAAGTTCACCTTCTATTCCCTCATCTAAGTCATTAATGAAGATATTGAAGAGTATTGGGCCTCAGATGGATGGCACTCCACTGTTTATGTAGACTCCATGTAAACTTAGATCCATTAAGGACTACTTATTAAGTATGGTTTGTCAGCCAGTTGTGAATCCATCTGGTGGTGGTGCTATCTGTCCCACTTTTTTCTAGCTTTTTCTCCTTGATCTATTTATTTGGCAAATGTCTATATAGGTCACTCATCTTAATCAAATAACTTTGGGCAGTTAACAAAGCACAAAATAGAAGACTCCGTTTAAAGAGAAAGAAAAATAAGACATTTAAAATGACAGGTTAAAAAAAATAATCAGTTCCCAATCAAAAGTATCTAACAATGCAGAACAAAATACTGAGACTCCACTAACATACCTGAGCCTAAAACCTAAGGAAAAGGCCTGGGCCTGTTTTCAGAGCTTATGCAAGGCCATTAGATAGGTTCAAGCCATCTAAACCTCATGTTAAAGCTTCAAGAGGATCAACTAATTAATTTGAATAATATGCAGTGACTGTGACCTAGTAATTGGGCTCAACTTTGTTATGCAAATATCCCTTGTTTAATCCTCTGCATTAAACCTTGGCATCTCCAATTAAGAATAATAAGAGAACTGTCTAAAAACTGAAGTGCTGTTATTAAAGAATTTGCATTTTAAAATAATAGCTTATTGTTCAAAACTGGCTGGGTTCATACAACTGGGCAAATCATAAAACATGGTTTATAACCACATTTTCTGTTCTTAGTCCATCTGTATGTGTTCAGGTAATGTCCCCACAACTTGGTGCCCTACAGATGCATGGGACTCTTCCTGAAATTCCAGGTTGTGCTGTGGTTGACTGAAATGACAGCTAGAATCCAAAGCTTAAATATGAATATCTTACAGAAGTAATTTGATTATGTCTTTTCTGAGAAGTGCTGAAGAGGTGGGGTACATAGACAGACAGTTTTCCATGGGCATGGTGATTAGATTTTCATTAAAAGAGCTAAAAAATCCAGGTGGCCAATGGATTTTCTGTATTCATTTGCCAACATCCAATTCATTCATAATGACATCAAATGGTTATTTTCACATTGTTATAGTGTGCAATTTGCACTCCTCAAATTGACTTGATAAATGATTCAAAAATCAATTTCAGCTGCAATGTATCTAGCTTAGCATTACTTGCAAACAATGCCACAAACAAGAGTAATCTTATCACCAGAAAAATCTGCATGGTATTGACCTATGAAACATCAGAAGATTTTGATGTATTTTAGATGTTTGGAAATTATGACAGGTTTGGGGGGTATTATGCCTTTGAACCATGAAGACAATAAGAAGGGAAAAAGTGAATTCAATTTACAGGGTGCATAAACATTATATGTAATGAAAATGGAGCAATGTTATTTCACTTAGAAGATAGGAAATGCTTTTTAGCTCTTTATGATGTCTTGAGAAAGTAAGTAATGAGAATCTTACAAATGAACTGTCAAGGTTCATTGCTTGGAGGCCAGCCAGAAGCTAAGCAGACTTGCAAAGATAAATAGCTCATAGTTTGCCCAACCTGTATCTGAGCACTAGACAGCTGAAGCTGAAGAAACAAGCAAGAATTGGCCACTTTAGAGAGGGATGGATGAAACACCTTTGTTTCAGATCATCAGATGCTTTCAGTTAAGGTCTTTGTTACAATGCCAGTAGCTGATCATCTCGCATGGGAGCAACATCTGCAGGCTACTTCTGCTACTGTTCCAAATCTGAGACTTAAGACTCATGATTCTAAGGCCATAATAGAAGACAGCTACTTAATGAACTTAACAATCCACCAACTACTAGCTTTGGTTCCATCTCAATCTAGAGAATCAAGGATGTTTCAACACTCATGTGTTGAAAATCAACATCTGCAAAACAGGGACTAGAACATTGCAATCCAATTCCTTCCACTTTTATGGATGCGTGTACACAAAAGAATTGGTCTTTGGTTCTGATGCCTTTCCACGATTTTGCAGATTTGGATATTCCTGTCTAACACACATTACTAGAGTTAATCTTTGCATAGCCTTTTTGGCATAAGGAAGGGATGCTACATTTTGAGTATACAAGCACCGAGGAATACATCTTGTGCAAAGAGAAAAATCCCTTAGTCTTGTGAAAGGAAAAAAAATATCAAGTTCGTTTGCACTGGGAAACACCTCTAAAGGGAAACAGACATCTCAAGATCAAAGGTAAATGTGTTTCAATTCCTAGGGATTATGTGAAGATATGCATGTATTTGTCATGACAACAATATGTTTTACAAGTTTTCAGATAGCAATAGCACTTAAACTTATATACCACTTCACAGGGCTTTACAGCCATCTCTAAGTGGTTTACAGAGTCAGCATATTGTCCCCAACAATATGAGTCATCATTTCACCAATCTTGGAAGGATGGAAGGCTGAGTCAACCTTGAGCCAGTAAGAATCGAACTACTAAACTGCAGTCAGCCAGCAATAGCCTGCAGTACTGCATTCTAAACACTGCGCCACCACAGGTCACCTATAATTCTTAGATTTCTTGGGATTCTCCAGCCCACATAGTAATCTTATACAATCATGCTTTGGAGATCAGCTAATATCAACTAAGGGTTGCCATGCAGATCATCTTGGAGAATTGTGGACCATCCATCCATTTGTTTTGAATCACAATAATATTCTTTTCTTTCATTTGTTTGGAATTATAATGACAAGTGGGCTTTTATTTACAGATATTGATTCAATGCAACCATTTTAAGGTGATCGAGACTGAGAATATTAACAGCAGTTTCATAATTCAGGCTTCCAGGATTTTTTTTCTTGGAATTAAAACAACAATGACAAAAATAGTAACAATTCAACTAAATAATGGAGATTTTTGAATGCTTCCAAATTTTCTTTTTCAGTGAAACAACACAGTCAAGTACTGAGATGAACTGACTTGTTTCAAAATACATTGGAAGCAATCATCCCTTTCAGTATGATGATGATGTTATCCATTCAATTGTGTCCAATTCTCGGTGATTCTATGGACTAACTCCCTCTACATTTTCTGTTCTATGTGCCTCTTTGTTAATAATTCCTTTCCAAAAGGGAATTTGCTATAGGAGAACTATAAATGTCTTAGCTTTTCTCCTCTTCCCCTTTTATGCTAGTTTTAGAGTTAAGAATGAATAAGTCTTGTTAGGTATAACATTGATACCCAACAAGGTTTGGGTGGATAAATATATAAACTAAGGTATCATAGTTTAAGTGTTTGTAACTTTAAGCACCACACTGCATGTAATTAGCCAATTAAGGGTGCGGTTAGAAACTGCAATAAGAGGAAGCAGGAGAAAGCTTTCTGCCTACTGCCTACTGTTTTACTGTTTACCGTTTGCTGTTTACTGCTGGATACAACTGTTTATTACTGTTTTACTGCGACTGTCTACTGTTTGATCGTTCTACTGAATATCCAGCGTTATCCTCTGGAGAAAGGCATCGGAGGAGGAAAAGATATCTTTATCGGCTGATAAAGATATAGTAAGGACTATTATCTGGACTGAGTTAGTGAGTCTTACTGAATGGATATATTGTGAATGACATACGGACTGATTGACAATGCTTAAACTCTAACTGGATTAAAAACTATTTAAACTACAAACAGTGTTTGTGTTCAGTGTGTGTATACTCTAAAACCTTTCCTCTCTCATTTGGCTGCCTGGCTTGACTGCTGCTGCATACTCTGCTAGGGGTTTATCCCCAAACACTAACAATGGTTATGGGCCCAGCTGCACAGTCTAACTAACCAGGATATAGCAGTGAGAGTTGGTGTGAGTTGCACATTACTGTAAAAACAAACTGTTTTTATTAGTTTAAAATAGTCATATATCTGAAGAGTAATGGCACAAGTAAATCTACCACATCTGTCCCTGATATCCAGGCTGGATGGAACAAACTATGTTTCATGGTAAATGAAATGTAATTTACTTCTACGTAGAGAAGGTTTGTGGGACATAATAACAAACCCACCAGATGTGAGTAGCTGGGATCCTGATAATGAAGAGGATAACCAAAAGTTACAAGACTATAAACGGAAGAATGAGCAGGCTTTATGCATCATAGGACTGACTCTCTGTGACCAGCAGCTTGTCCATATTCGTGGACAAGAAAATGCTGCAAACTGCTGGGAGAACCTCAGGAAGATATATGTTCGGGACAGTGTAGGAGCGATATAAATCTTACACGGAAGCTGTTTCGAACACATCTTCAAAGGAATGGAGATATGTTAGCTCATTTAAACTGTATGAAGAGCATTTTTCAAGAATTACAAGAAAAGGAGCTTATCTTTAATGAGCTGCAACAAGTATACATTATATTATCTTCATTAGATCAAAGCTATGATGACTATGTGACTTCGTTGGAAGTATTGCCTAAGGATAGCCTCTCATTAACCGAGATTACAGGCAGGCTACTAGAAGAAGCCAGAAGAAGGTGTGAACGTGACCAACTGAGAGAAGATAAATCTAAGAAAGAAGAGAAATTATCTTCAAAGTTTGATAGAAACCAGCTTAGTAAAGAAAAGCACCCGGAAGAAGAGAATTTATCTTCGACGGCATACACAATTAAAAAGTGTTTTAATTGTGGAGGAAAAGGACATTTGGCAAGTTTTTGCAAAAAGAGAAAAAGCCAGAATGTAAAAAAGCCCAAGAAAGCCTTTGAACTAACAATGTTTAGCAACTGTGATGTGAAGAATGATTTATGGGTGGTGGACAGTGGTGCATCCCACTGCATCACGAGAGATAAGACAAAATTTGTAAAAATGTCTACAAGCTCTCAACATATATCACTTGCTAATGGCTGGAACCTGAAAGCGAAAGGAGAAGGTACCGCACATTGTCCGTGCATAAATCAGGATATAAAAATGTTGTATGTACCGCAACTAAAGTTCAACTTGCTTTCTGTAAGGGTATTAGTCAAACTAGGTTATGTAATTACATTTAAAAATAATAATTGCATAATTGAGAAGGATAAAAAAAGGGTAACTGCAGCTTTAAATGGAACGTTATACGTCTTAGATGATAGTAAGAAAGGGGAGGCACAGACTGTATTTAACAATATAAAGCCTCATAATGAATGTATCCATTTATTGCACAGGCGTTTGGGGCATGTAAATTTTAAAATGCTAAAACGTACAGTAGAGTTATCTGATGGAATAAGGTTAAAACCTTGTGATAAATATTTGCGTTGTAATGTTTGCTGTGAAGATAAGAGCAAAGTATTGCCTGCAAATAGGTTAAATGGTTTCAAAACCAAAGAACCTTTAGAAGTGATATTTGCAGACATCATAGGTCCAAAGAAACCCAGTATGGGGGTGCTCGATATATACTGAGCATTATGGACCACCATTCTAGATATGGGTTTTGCTACTTAATGAAGAGCAAAACTGAAACATATAAACATTTTTTCAACTGGCTTAAATTTGCAGAAAGAAAGTCTAAACGACAACTGATAACCCTGGTGACAGATAATGGTACGGAATTTGTTAATAACAAATTCCAGAACAGACTAAAGGTAGCTGGAATAGAGCACAAAAAGTCTGCACCATACAGGCCAGAACACAACGCATTCATAGAGAGAAGAGGCCAAACACTACAGGCAATGGTTAGAACAATGTTAACTGATTCTGGATTACCTGATTCTTTGTGGGGGAGGCTACAATGTGTGCTAATAACATATTGAACAACGTTGTTAACACAACGACAGGTGAAATACCATTCACCAAGTGGCATGGCAGGAAACCTGACCTAAGTTACCTGCACACATTTGGTGCACCAGCATGGGTGCATATCCCTAAACAACTCAGGCATAAAGGGCAACACAGAGCTAAACGATTTTTCTTCGTTGGTTACCAGGCAAACCATAGGGCATATAGATTTTGGGAGAAAGGCACATCTAAGGTGTTATGTAGTGCTAGTGCCCAATTTCTAGAGCACGTAGGATGGGAGAAATTAGAACAGGATACCAATAAAGAAGTAATTATTGAATCCTATAGAAATCCCATTAGTTATCCCTGTAACTATAAGAATAAAGTAAAGAGAGAAATACAGGAAGAAATAGAGCCCATAAAGGAAGAAATAGATCCAATAGCTGAGCAGGATGAGGAAGATGAACAGGTAGTAGTTCAAAAAAGTCCTCCTGCAAGCCCTGTAATTCCCAGAAGAACTACACGAATATCTAGACCGCCTGATAGGTACCAGGCTAACACAGTGTGCCAGATTAATAAAGTTACATGTACTGTAGATGAAATAAAAATGTATCCTACTAAGGATAAGGAAAGTTGGTATGCAGCAATGAATAAGGAACTGAACTCATTAAGGAATATGAAAGTATATGAGAATGCAAGATTACCTGTAGATATGAAGTCCATTGGCTGCAAATGGATCTTTAAGGTAAAATCTAATAAAGATGGAAATATAATCCATAAGGCACGATTAGTAGCCCAAGGTTTTAGACAGAATGCCAATGACTATGATGAGGTGTTTGCACCTAGTCTTAAGGCAGCAACCTTGAGGGCAGCTTTAGTGTGGGCAGCTAGCAAAAATATATAATTAACCACTTAGATGTGGAAACCGCTTACTTGCACGCCCCATTAAGACACACTATATATATGAAAAAACCTGTTGGAATTAAAAGTGAAATAATAGATAATAATGATTGTTGGTTGTTAAAAAAAAAGCCTCTATGGTCTTAAACAATCAGGCTATGAATGGAACCAGTATATTGTAAAGGAACTAAACAATATAGGATTCAGAGCTGGGTTAGCCGATCCATGTCTATTTAAGAGGGAGACAAATGGGAAAATATCATTATTATTATTGTTCACTGATGATATTGCATTGATTACTGAAACTAATGATGAGGCCAATAAAATAATAGCATCATTAGAAAAGAAAATAAAGATAAAGCAATTAGGGGAGATAAAAAAATATCTCGGTTTAAATATACAGAAAACACAGAAGGGCTTTAAGATATCTCAGGAAGATAAGATATGCAAATTGCTAATAGATTATAAAATGGAGCTTTGTAAGCCAGCTAAGACTCCAATGAGTCAGGAGTTTAGCAACACTGATGCAGAAAGCCCGGGATTTGATAAGGTAATTTATCAATCATTAATTGGTAGTTTGTCTTATATTAGCAATTGGTCTAGACCAGACATATCGTACAGTGTGAATCAGTTAGCTCGTTTCAATTCTGCACCAAGTGAAAGACACTGGATTGCAGCTAAAAGAATATTAAGATATCTTAAAAGACAATGAATTATTCATTGTATCTAGAGCCAAAAGGTGATCTAATTCTGAGTGCTTATGCTGATGCTAGTTTTGCATCAGAAAGAGACACAAGAAAGTCGACTTCAGGAACAGCCATAATGCTGGGTAAGACATTAATAGGTTGGAAGTCAATAAGACAACAGCATATAAGTTTGTCAACTATGGAGGCAGAATTCTCCTGTTTATCGCTATTATGTACAGAATTGATTATGTATAAGCAAATGATGAATGATATAGGCATAACTGTGAATTATCCTATAATTATACATGAAGATAATCAAGCAGCAATTCAAATGGCCACAAATATTGCAGTCAAAACTAGGAGCAAGCATACAGATTTAAGGTACCTAAACGTTAGACAATCTGTGAGAAGTAAAATGATACAGCTGGAGTACTGCATGTCGGAGGACAATGTAGCTGATAATTTTACAAAAGCCCAAGGTGCCAGGAAGCACCAGGAGAGTTGTGAAAACTATGGGATTAGATTGTAAAGGTATTATACATTCACCCAAAAGGGGAGAATGTTAGGTATAACATTGATACCCAACAAGGTTTGGGTGGATAAATATATAAACTAAGGTATCATAGTTTAAGTGTTTGTAACTTTAAGCACCACACTGCATGTAATTAGCCAATTAAGGGTGCGGTTAGAAACTGCAATAAGAGGAAGCAGGAGAAAGCTTTCTGCCTACTGCCTACTGCCTACTGTTTTACTGTTTACCGTTTGCTGTTTACTGCTGGATACAACTGTTTATTACTGTTTTACTGCGACTGTCTACTGTTTGATCGTTCTACTGAATATCCAGCGTTATCCTCTGGAGAAAGGCATCGGAGGAGGAAAAGATATCTTTATCGGCTGATAAAGATATAGTAAGGACTATTATCTGGACTGAGTTAGTGAGTCTTACTGAATGGATATATTGTGAATGACATACGGACTGATTGACAATGCTTAAACTCTAACTGGATTAAAAACTATTTAAACTACAAACAGTGTTTGTGTTCAGTGTGTGTATACTCTAAAACCCTTCCTCTCTCATTTGGCTGCCTGGCTTGACTGCTGCTGCATACTCTGCTAGGGGTTTATCCCCAAACACTAACAAGTCTATTTTCATTTTCTTGGGATCTTCACTGTGAAAACATTTCAATTGTTTTCTACTCAGGCTTCTAAACAGTGAACGTTTAATACATAATTGTTATCAATATGCAAATTTTGTAAATATATGCATGTCTACTTTCCTTATACACAAGGAATATGTAACAAAAATTCCTCATAAAATATACATGCATTTTACTTAATATTTCTATTTCAAATTTGAAGAAATACTTCAGCATACAGAAATTAAGCATACAGCAACATCTTGACTTAGATGGATACACTTAGAATACTGGATCCAATTTTGGTCACCAAAATATATAGATTATAAATAGATGTAGAGACTTTGGAAAAAGTGCAGAAAAGAGCAACAAAATTGTTAAGTTTGGAGAATAAGGAGACCAGACATCTGACCAGTGACTTCAACTCTTTAATAATAACAGGAATCAGAATGGAACAGAGCAAAGCTATGGGCAGCAGTAGCCCTTTTATAGGGTTAGCTGCTACCTTATTAACCAATGAACTTGCAACAGGTTCAAACTATTAACCAATAAGAAGTATTCCCAAAGTGGCCAATCAGGGTCTAGTTCTGGCCCAATCCCAAGTTGTTGTACAAGGACCAATCAAGTCTGCAGGTTTTCAACCCCTGATTTGCATTTAGAATATCAACTTTTATTGATTCACAACACCCCTCCCCTTGGGTTCCGTTTGAGGGGAGCTGTAATAAAATCCTCAAGATAGGCAGGCCGTTTGGTCTGCCTGGATGATTTCCGAGGCTCCACCGGGTTTTGTCTAATGTCCGGTTTCGGTGGAGCGTTTGGATGACCTTTATTAAATTCTATTTCGCTGCACGGCGATTCCGTGCTGCATTCACTTTGGTTGTCTCTGCTACTCCGTGTTTCTTTGGGGTTTAGCAGTTCAGTTTCCCCGTATTAGAGTTCCCTGGCAAAGTCAACTCCCTTCCCGATTCGCGCTCCGGTGTTTCGCTGGGCTGTAGGGCCTCCGTTGGCCCGCTATTAATTGTATCAAAGTCACCCTCCTCGATGCTTCCTCCCCTTGAGTTGGAGAAACCGGGGGCCATGACCGCTGGGTGGTAATCTCGACCGGAGCTGGTCTATGTGGCGTTTCCACACCCTCCCATCGTCTGTAAGCAGGCGGTAAGATCTAGGCCGGTGAGGTGGGTAACGGTTGCGGGTATCCATAGCGGGTCGCCGGAAAAGTTTTTGGCAAAGGTTAAATCGCCTACCTTAAATTCCTGGCATTTGCTGCTGGAACCGAAAGGCTTTTCTGGTGCGAAAGCGGGGTGGAGCCGGTCAAGGTGCGATCGGAGTTTCCGCCCCATAAGAAGTTCAGCGGGCGTTTTGTTGGTCATGCTGTGAGGCGTGATGTGTTGCAACAAGAGAATTTGATTGATTTTCTCGTCGATGTTGCCAAATTCCATTTTGTGAAGGGTCTTTTTTATGAATTGTACCATGCGTTCTGCACGTCCATTCGCCGCAGGGTGCGCGGGCGAGGTTAGCGCATGGCGGATGCCCCGATCAGCAAGATATTGTTCAAAGGGCAATGCAGTGAACTGTGGGCCGTTGTCCGAGACCAACACGTCCGGAAACCCGTGCGTGGCAAATAGTCTGTTTAACTTATTAATAACCGAGTCAGTTGTAGTTGTGTGCATTCGATGAATCTCGAGCCAGTTAGAATAGGCGTCGACAGTAATCAGGAAAGTGTGCCCTTTGGTAGGCCCCGCAAAGTCAATATAAATACGGGACCACGGTCCCCTCGGCGTTTCCCATTCGGTTGGGCTTGCTTTAGGTGGGCGTTGCTGACGTCCTGGCAACGCGTTGGCAAGTAGCGACCCAGGCCTCGATTCGTTTGTCGATTCCCGGCCACCAAGCGTAGCTGCGTGCAGTGATTTCATCCGCACAATACCGGATGTCCTCATGCAATACCGCCAAAACAGTCTGTTGCAATTTGTCAGGGATTACGACTCGATCGCCCCACAAGATACAGCCTTTTTGGGAAAACAGCTCAGTTTGGTGGGCTTTGAAAGGCGCCCATTCAGGTGCTATTTGGTCCGTCGGCCACCCCGTTCAACCCAGCGGAGTATGTGTCGCAGAACTGGGTCGCGTTTCGTTTCAAAAGCAATGTCTCTAGCCGTCAAGGGTGGTGCCTGTAGAGCTTCGATCTGGAGCGTTGAGATGGTTGGGGCTGGATCCACAACAGAGTCTGGAAGCGGTGTTCTGCTCAATGCATCAGATTTCCCGGGCGGTGTTGCAAGGTGTAGTTGTAGGCCGCCAAGAATTCGGACCATCGGGTCATTCTGGGGGACAATATATACGGGGTTGGTTTATTACCCGCAATGATCCCCAGTAGCGGTTTATGATCAGTGATTATTGTAAATGCACGGCCATAAACATATTCATGAAATCTTTTAACTGCAGCAACAATAGCTAAAGCTTCTTTGTCCAGCTGACTATAATTTCGTTCAGCTTTAGCTAAGGTTCGTGAAAAAAATGCGATGGGGGCTTCCGCTCCGTTTGGTAACACGTGGGCCAGGATTGCCCCAACCCCAAAAGGCGACGCATCACACGTGATAGTGAGCGGCAGAGTCTCGTTGTACTGCATAAGTACTGAATCGAAGTTAGCAATTTCTTTACTTGTTGGAAAGCATGTTGTTCCCGTTGCCCCCAAACCCACGTTGCTTTTTTGTCTAATAGTCTATGCAATGGTTCAGCTACTGTTGCTTTGTGTGGTAAAAAAACATTATAGAAATTGATAAGTCCAAGGAACGCCTGTAGGTCTGCCTTGTTCCTTGGAGTGGGTGCCTTTTAATTGCTCGTAATTTGTCTTCGGTGGGATGAATTCCTTGGCTATCCAGGAGGTATCCCAAAAATTCTACTCTTTCGGTATATAACTGGCATTTATCCTTTTTTACTCTGAGGCCTGCATTCTGGAATCTTCGTAAAACCTCTCTGAGTCTTTTTCTAGAATGTCTCTGTTAGGGCGGCGATGAGTACATCGTCGAAATATGGGACAACGCCTTTTATCCCCTGTAACAACCTTTCCATTAAACTCTGGAAGATTCCAGGGCGACGCTTACCCGAATTGGAGCCGGTTGCATTTAAATGCGCCCCTATGTGTTACGATCGTTTGTGCCTCAGCTGTGGTTGGGTCTACTGGCAATTGTTGATACGCCTGGGCTAGATCTAGTTTGGCGAAAACTTTCCCGCCGCCCAGAGAATGGAGCAAATGTTGTACTACCGGTACTGGATAAGCACTTTGCTGTAGTGCGTGGTTTAATGTAGCCCGGTAGTCTCCGCAAATTCTTAAGGACCCATCAGGCTTGATAGGCGTCACTATTGGGGTTTCCCAACGGGCGTGGTCGGTGGGTTCCAGTACGCCCTGCGCTATTACCGTGTTTCTCATATAATAAGGCCAGGTCTTATTTTTTTTTTTGAGCCCGAAAAAATGGCTAGGCCATCTTTTTGGGGGTGACTTAATTTTCTCCCCCTTGCATGTTCGGGTGGGCGGGCGGCGATGGCTTGGATGTTGACCTTGGCGTTGGTAGGGCACTTCATATTGGGGTCAACGCAGGCAGCACCATATCCGGGTGTGCAACAAAAGTACTTCCTAACGGCAAGGCCCCCCACCATTCCCCCATTTTTCATGTTTTAATATAGGCCTTAATTTGGGGGAGGGGCTTAATTTCATTTCATGCCTATAAAACATGCTGGGACTTCCTATTGGGGAGGCCATATTGTTGGAGAAACAGGGTAGCTTATCGAGTTGTTCGTCAATTTTAGGCTTCAAGGTGACGGCACCCGGCGGCTTAAGGCGAATGGGTGCTATTTCAGGGTTCAAGTTAAGCGAGATTGGGGTCCCCTTATACTTGCCTAGTCCGTTCGCGAAACGTCTTGGAATTCTTGCACGAGGTCTTCCTCCCAATCGACACTTTCGGCCTTGTGGACTCCGGCTACCGTGATTCCGAGCGGCTCGAACCATTGAAGGCCTAGAAGACTAGGCCTGTCTCGATCCACAACAGTCAGTGGTAGTGCGACAGTGCGGTCCTTGAATGAGACCTGGAATCTGCGGGACCCGACAACGGGAATTCTGTTTCCCTGATAATCTTTGATTATAACCCTTTGAGGGTTAAGGTCTTGGCGGCGGATTGCGGGAATGAGCTGTTGGAGGCGTTTTCACGACACCATCGAGAGGGAAGATCCAGAGTCTACCTCCATCATGCAAGGTTTGTTTTTGATGGCGACCTTCACTCGGATTTTCCCGGCATCAAGGGATGTAGCGTGGCCTATGGTGATTGTTTGGTGGGTCTCTTCCCGCCGGGTTTCTTCGCGCCTGGTGGAAGTGGTGGACGGTTTGTTTCTGTAGGAGTGGTTCACTTTTTCTCGGTGTGTGCCGAAGAATCCGGAAGACTGGAATTCGGCCTGTCGGGGTTTGGAGTTCTGTTTGCTTCTGCAAACCTTTGCGATGTGACCGCGTCTCCCGCAATGGCGGCAAAGTGCGTCAAGGAATTTGCAGCCGGATCGTGGGTGATTTGCTCCACAGCCGGCACACGGTCAAAATGAGTGTTGTGAGGACTGGTCTCTCTCCGTTCGAAGTCGGTTGACCTCTTCCTCATCGCTGTCAGACGGGGACTCTAGGTCTTCGTGGTGAGTTGATACCGGGTGTCTCTCTGAGCGAGGCGAGGTGTCAGTAGTGAGTTTACGTTGCGGTGCGTTGGTGCGGCGCATTTGGGCTGCCGACTTCTTTGTCGCCTCTGCTGCCGAGGCTTCTTTAAGGGCATCGGTGAGGCTGATGTCCCCCTTAGCCATAATTTTACTCTGGATCGTGCCGTCTTCTAGGCCCAGAACCAGGCGGTCCCGGAGGGCTTCTTCTAGGTCTGCAAATCCGCAGAGGCCTCCTAGGTTCCGGAGGTCCGCGATGTAATTGGCAAGGCTTTCGCCCTTCCGTTGGTCCCTCTGGTAATATTCGTGTCTTCTTACTAGGGTTGGCACGGAAGGCGCATAGTGAGCCCTTAGTAGCGGCTCGAGGGCGTCCCAGTCCATTTCTTTTACCTCTGCTGGCTTGGCAAGTGATTTTGCCATCTTAAACACGGTTGGCCCGCAGTGAGTTAGAAAGATAGCTCTTTTTTTGCCGGTTGTTGCATCTTTCAAATTGTTGGTCTCCAGAAACATCTGGAACCGATCCATGTAGGCCTCCCAGTCTTCGGTTTCTGGGTTGAATGGAGCGGGTGGTACGGCACCGCTGGCCATGTTGCCGTTGATGGTGCGTGATCAACCACGTGCTCTGTGGGTTGCTCTGTAGGTTTAGTCAGCTCTTGGTCTCCTATCCCACCCTCGTCGCCAGTGTTAAGTTTGGAGAATAAGGAGACCAGACATCTGACCAGTGACTTCAACTCTTTAATAATAACAGGAATCAGAATGGAACAGAGCAAAGCTATGGGCAGCAGTAGCCCTTTTATAGGGTTAGCTGCTACCTTATTAACCAATGAACTTGCAACAGGTTCAAACTATTAACCAATAAGAAGTATTCCCAAAGTGGCCAATCAGGGTCTAGTTCTGGCCCAATCCCAAGTTGTTGTACAAGGACCAATCAAGTCTGCAGGTTTTCAACCCCTGATTTGCATTTAGAATATCAACTTTTATTGATTCACAACAAAAATGATTAGGGGGCTGGAGACTAAAACATAGGCAGAATGATTGCAAGAATTGGATTTCTTTAGTTTAGTGAAAAGAAGAACTAGGGATCAACTTATTTTCCAAAGCACCAGAAGACAAGAGAAGAAATAATGGACAGAAACTAATCAAGAAGAGAACCAACCTAAAACTAAGAAGAAATTTCCTAACAGTGAGAACAATTAACCAGTGGAATGGCTTACCTTCAGAAGTTCACTAGAGTCTTTTAAAAAGAGACTGGATAGCCATTTGTTTGAAGTGGTATGGGGTCTCTTGCTTGAGCAGTGGGTTGGACTAGAAGCCCTCTAAGGTCCCTTCCATATTCTGTTACTCCATATTATTATCTTGACTTTTGAACTCTCTAATCCAGCCCTGGGATAATCTGCCTTCCAAATACTAACTTAGATTTTCAGTTCAGATTTTGTCAGCTAGTTCTATATTTACATTCCCTACATATGGGTGTGTTTAGTGCTGGATGTGGACAATTAAATTACTGTTAATATTACTGTTTACACAGTTGAGAAAATTATGTTAATTCTACTCTCTTAATAGTTGACATTTCATGTAGACCTTCAATCTGGACAAGACAATCTCACATTTCATGGTTTGTACATGATACATAACTGAGCTGTTCTTTCTGATTAGGAGACTCACACCCATGTGTCATTTGAAATAACATTTTGATAACTGATTTCATTATTTGGTTGTAAATTTAATTAAGGGCCAGACAACTCCATATGCTTCTGAGGCACTTGCAATATTAAAAAGTAGTAAAACAGCAAGAAATGCCAATGTGATGGAATGTAGTGGGCTGGATATACTCGGGGTGGAAGGGATGCATTCAGAGGAATAAAAAACAGCTCAGTCCAGATATTTTGTGTGAGAGAAAGAGGGTGAAGGCAGGCCCTCTCTAATAGTTCCCAGATTATATAGTAGAATCTTCAGTGACAAGATTCTATAGGTGTGAAAACAATAAAAAATTCAACATGAAAAAATCATCAGGTATCATTCTTGGTTTTGGGGAGTGATACCCAACTTTCCAAAGACTTCATCACACTGATACCTCTATAGAAGAAACTAGTAGGGATTTCTGAAAATTGAAACCATTTTATTAGTGGATTTAGAACATGAAACAGCCCTCCCAATTTTTGCTTATCTGGACTGGGACCACTATGAAGGAAAAGCTACATCTTTTTTAAACAAGGTAAAATACTGAAACTTCTCCCTTCTGCCACAGAGGGATCAGGATGGCAAGAAGAAGAAATTTGTGTTAAGCACCACTTCTCTGATAATAAACCTGTCAAGGGATAGTAGCTGGGCTGAAGAAGTTTCTATTCTTTGCAGAATTTATTTGATGAACCTAGGCTACATTTGTCTGATTAAACTTTCTATTTGCATTAACCTACACTTGAGGCTGGTGGAGTTAGCCAGAGCACAGACAAAATCTGACTTGCAAAATGGAAGATCGGGTAAGAATCCTGAACATTTAGTTTTCCAAGGTCCCAGGTGTTTTTGTCAGTCTAAAGACTGCATATAAGTTTAAAAAGACACTTTTGAGCAATGCTCAACTCCTAATTATTTATCCCCATTGTTTTGGGGGCAACAATAGAGAGTTGGTTTTCCGTATTGTGTTCTTTCAGGATGCTGCTGTTTCTGCTGCTTGATTTCCAAGTCTAATTTAGAACAGATTATTCCCCTTTCAGTACTGGATAAAGCAAATAATGTTGTTCCAATAAAGGAGAATATTTGTAGCTCAGGGTTGAAATAAAGGTCCCATTATCACTGATGATGTTACCTAGTTTGGGCAATGAAACAACAATCATCTGCAAGGAAACAACCAAGCTCAGAGAGCACTAAGGACCTAGTGGTGGGATTCAAATTTTTTTACTACCGAATCTGTGGACATGGCTAAGTGGATGTGGTTAGGTGGGTGTAGCTAGGTGGGCATGGTCATGTGATTGGGTGTGTGTGACATATTTGGCAGCACTCCCCCCCACCCCCACCCTGTTTGGGGGGGCCTTTTTGGCCTCAGGGGAGCCTCGGAGGAGGCGTTTTTGCTCCCAGAAGGTTCCCCTGGGGCTCAGGAAGGAAAATAAATGGAGCATAGGAGGGCCACTCAGCACCCCTCCATGCTCCATTTTGGAGGCTTCCTGGCCTCAGAGGACCCTCGGGGGGGGTGCGTTTTGCTCCCAGAAAGGCAAAAAATGGAGGGGGGACTGCGTCCCCTCCCTCCATTTTTTGCCTTCCTGGGCCTCAGGGAAGCCTCCTGGGTGAAGCAGTAAGAAGCTAGGGGAATTGTTGGGAGGTTAAAAAAGAAATACCTTAAGAAGTGACTGGGCAGGCGAGCATCGAACATCGGGTGGACGCATTGGGTGGACGCATTGGGCAGACAGGGCAAGCGAGCAGCAATTGGGCGACCGGGTTGGGGGCATGGCCAACCAGAAGTTACTACCAGTTCAGTGACCCACACCAAATCCTTGCTATTGGTTCGCCCGAACAGGCCCAAGCCAGCTGATTACCAGCACTGTAAGGACCCCTTCAAGTATGTTGCATCAACCGTGGCTTCCCTCCAGATGCAAATTGTGCTTTGCTAGATGTACTTCTTCTGTATTTTATTATGCTTTGGATTTGTGAACCTGTCCAAGCCAAAATAAATGAAGAGCACTGTCTATCCTAGGAAGGAATTCCATGCAAGGAGCAATTAAGTCTAGCCCTGCTGGGCTTCTAAATTCAGGGAAAATTAGGTTAGATACTGCTCTCTGTGAGTTAGTTCTGCTCAGTCCTTGCTGAAGAGAATCTACATCATACTTGGACAATTTTTAGCGAAACAGGTAATGAAAATTGAAAAAGGTACCTTGCTTCACAGTCTATTTGTTATGATGATGAAGAAAACTCTTGAGGCATGGAGAACTCTTTGGTTGGTTTTAAATATAGGATTTCCCCTAAATGTCATTGGCTTATGAGAGTCTTGGGGCTAAATTAGGCAATACAGAGATTTTATATTATTAATTATGAAATTTATATGCTGCTCATCTCTCTGTCAAGCAACACTCTGTGGCTTACAACGTCATAAAATGGTACTGGTTAATGGTACTGGTTAATTTTTTAAATACTGTACCATAAGCACACGGTGGCCTAAAGAAATATGACAAAACCTTCAGGGCTTTTGGAGGGGAAAAAATCAATGTATTCACCAAGCCCACTTGAATTTTTATTTATTTTTTTTTATTTTTTTTGTCATTTCTCTAAATGTCACTACTTTTCTAGTAATGAGAAAAGGGAAATAACAGTAAAAGAAGAGCTTTTTCCTTTTTTTTCTCAACCCTCCTTCTTTCTATAGATCTTTAAGCCGCTAATTCCTCCAACACTCAATTCTCCATAATTCTGTAGTCAAATGGTCTTTAGTAACTTTCCCTTGTCTTTTGTTTTGCAAAGGTAACAAATTTTTGTGTGGTTTTCAATGATTCTAAACAAAACTCTTTCCCCAATTGCTTAGAGTGGGGCAGTGTATAAATTAAATAAATAAACCATTACATTTAATTATAATTCCATTGAGTTACAGATTAAAGAATTTGAGTTCTTGTATTTGTTTGAAAAAACTCTAGGCTTCAACACCAAGACCAATGCCAACTCCTTCTGAAGGGCTGTGAACCCATTTCAATTGATCAGCAAACTCATAAGCAGATGACTAATGATCTGTACTTTCTCAATCATTGGAATTCCAAGACTTAATATTTACCATAGAGCCAGGCAGGAAGCAGTGCCATCTTAATGTGAAAGCATTTCTACTGAAACATCCTTGCTGATAATACTTTGACATCCCAGAGGTCTAGGAATTCTTTATCCAAACAACCATCTGGTAATGACTCATCAATGAATCACACATGGGCATTATTACTTTAGATGAAATAAACTGTATACCATTTGCAATAGGTTCCCCTCTAAACAGAAATCAAGTCTCAACATTCTTTTCAGTTAAATAAAAGTATATATTTCCATCTCTCTCTCTCTCTTTCCCTCCCTCCCTCCCTCTCTCACTCTTTCTCTTTCATGTCATCAAAATCAGAACTATCATTAGAGATCTGTTAAGATCAAGAATAATACCCCACTTACCACTTGTACAACTTTTTATCTTATTACTTTTTCACTCTCTTTTGCAGATCAGATATTTCAGTAGGCATATAGGCTAATGACATGTGGACTGATTTAGACATTCTGCTCAAGAGGGACAGTGAAATCTGAGATCCTACTGGATGCAATGAGTTACATCCAGCTTCTCAAATAAAATTGCATTAATTTCAAGAGGATTTTGGTGTCTTTGGCAGAGGTAGGCAAACTGTGGTCCTTGGAAAGTGTACAATCCCCAAACTGACAGCCCTCCTGGAAAAACTATACAGGAATTCCAACTGGATGAGCTAGTTCTACTTTATTATAGGGTTACATTAAAATAATCTTGCAAGTCTGGATGCACAAATCTCCTGCCACCATCTTTAATCATCTGATCACTTAGGGCATCTTCTTCTTATGGGCACCTTTGCCCATTAGGCTACTGAGGGCTCCTCCCTCTCTCTTCCCCTTTTTCCTCAAGATCATTCCCACATACATTTACACAAAATTACATTTCCTGATTTTGTTTGATTATGTCTTTGTTTGGCATCTGCCAAACCTTCCTGTGATTTCTGCCTCTGAGAATTGGCTCCATGGTTTCCTGCATTTTGAGACATAAAACCATACAAGAACTGCAGTCTAAGCCTCCAACTTGGTTAACAAGTTACCAAATGTATTAAATAGACCACTGTAGTGACCAAAAATGTGGCCATCTCTGGACTTTGAATTGGTGCCATGTTGAGTTCCTAACTCAATTTTTATCTTTATGTTACTAAGCATGGATTTAAGGGATGCTTGACAATACCAGTCCAAAAAAAGTAGCCATCTGTCATTAATCATTATTCTTCATCTACAATGGTTTTCCACCCAAGATCAGCGCTTAGGTACATGGAAGGTTTTTCACAGTGCACAGTATTTCATCCTTTCTTTGTTTCTGCTCTTGTTCAGGTGAAGAAAGGGGAAAGTAATTTTGATGTAATCAGAAAAAATATTTGACAAACAGTTCACCAGAAAATATGCATACCATGGTCATTGGTGTTTGACTTGTAGTTTGAATAACCACTCACTCTGATCCCAATTTGTTCTCATAAACATGCCTGGATACATCAAAAGCATCCACATGTATGTCTCACAAAAGGAATAAAATCACTTGGAAAAGAGAAGAAAATGGAGTCCTGAGGTTCGGAGAAAGCAAATTAAGTGCATTATGCTACCATCTTCAAAGAAGGACAAATCATTTGATCACTTCATTGATTATTTTTATCTTCTCAAATTGCTCTGAAATATAACTTTCTTCGGGAAGACAAACTGTATGCTTTTATAGGTAGTCTGACAATTTCTCTCTCCTTTTATTCTTTTTTTAGCTCTTACAGTATCTAGCAATTTTGTTTCCATTTCAGACTTGGATGAATTGAAAGCCTGCCATAAAGCTTCAGGGATGTAGAATTAAGGCTGAAGGCTTCTATTTCCCATTTGTGTTTGTCTTTATTAGACTTTCAAATGCATCCAATGAATCAAACAAGGATCATCTCAAATTTGCACTGATTTAGAGGATTTTGATGCAAATCCATGTTTTTATTTCTGACTATATTTTGCTATAGTGGTTTAAACAATAATAAAAACAACAATGACAATCTAATAATTCATGTAGCAATAGCACTTAGACTTATACACTGCTTCACAGTGCTTTACAGCCCTCTCAAAGCAGTGTACAGAGTCATTACCCCCAACAATCTGGGTCCTCATTTTATTGACCTTGGAAGGATGGAAGGCTGATCATTTAAACTGTGGATCATTTAAGTAATGATCCAAATCTAAAGATTATAAAGCCCACTGCTAAGCCCAAATCAATCACCCAAGAATATGTACCAGAAGCAAAACATTATTTAGAACATAGAATAATAGGTTTGGAAGGGATATTGGAGGTTTTCTAGTCCAACTGTAGGAGATGACCAAACTGAGCCAAAGGGGAGGATCAAACACATTATAAGTCATGAGTCCCTGCACTCCCATAAAAGATCTAAGTCCAGCCCATCTTGAATGCCTTCTTCATTCCCGTGCTTGACCATTAGTAGCTCAGATTTTTGTAGAGAGCTTAAGCTAGCAATAAACTTTTTATTCATTTGAACTGCATGAATCTCTTGATTTCCCCAGTGCTTGACACCAACCCCTAGTCAAGCTGAAGACCTATCATTCCAGACAAACAGCTGTCCAGTCTGTTCTTGAAGACCTCTGGAAGTGATGGAAGTCCTCTGGTTATTTAGTCTTCTAGTTATTATTTACATAAAGTTTGAGCACTTTTCATGAAGATAGAATTCTAGGCTTTTTTTACTTTCAATCTAGCTTGTCAAAGAAGCATCAGATGATCTTTAAGCTATCAGTTGTTTCTTGTTGCTTAATCTATCCTACAGACAAAAAGATTCATGTATGTTTGTTAAGTCCATCTTTAAATTCATTTAAAGTTCATTCAACACTTGACTTTAAACTGAGGGACAATTTCTAAATATAATTACAGTCATTAATATTTTGAAACCAAATTATTTTCTAGGTCACTTGTTACTTTATATCTATTGTGACTGCTGCTATTTCAAATTAACATTTATAATTGCTTCAGATCTGTTTAGATACAGAGAGGAGAAAAAGTTAAAATTTGTGTCCTTGTAAGAAGGCTGATTGCCACTTAACAATATCTGTTGCTTTTACAGTGCATCTTTTTAAAACAGAGAAATAAATTCTATGGAATACAAAAAGATTTTAAATTATTATCTGGTTCGTATTTTTAATAGGCCAGACTTCATTTGCATTGGACTAATATACAGATTAGAATACCATTTTATTTTAATCTACATGCCTTCATGAATTTTATGATGTAGTTCTTGTTGCAAAAACTATATGGAAAAATGCACACAGCCTGGAATTATGTACACCAAATGCATGTACAAACACATGCATTCACAGAGTCTATGCAGTCAAATAAGTTTAAATCTGTGTGCATAACTGTAAATCATAAGCTAATAAAAATAATCTGATAGAACAAAATATGACAGAACACATGCAAACTGAAGAAACTCTTTCTGTAGAAAATGAGCAATATATTTTCTCCCAAACTTCTCTATGTCACCTTGAGTTTACTTCTATAAATGTGGTGGGCATAGAACACACTGTAGATATAATTATCTACATTTTAACAGATTCAGCTGCCTCCTCACAGTTTATTGTTTATCTCCACTACAGATAAAACAATGTATTTTAATACAATTATGTGAAATATTTCTCCATTTACTAATCTGTCACTGAAATTATTGGAGACAAACCTTCCACCCACACAACAGAAATAGTAATGGATCTTCCCCTTCCTGCCTCTCTATAAATATCACAATTTTCTGTGAGAATTAAGCAATCAAGCAATTACATTTCTAATGTATTATTCACTTAATTTATATAGCAAAGGGTTATTGTGAGGAGGGGCATAAGTGTATCGCAGAACTGTTAATCCATTCAATGACCTTTTTAACTAACCCAGAGAGGTTACAGGGAGACCAAAACAGATTTGGTCTTATGTAGAACTAAGCAAACTCCCTGCAGTAAATTAATTCCTTTGCTATAAAATCTTTATTCAGGCATTAGATGGCTCTTCTCACTTCTGAGGCAACACTTTATCATAAGCCCTATGACAATGGAGAACCACTAGAAAAGTTTTCCTTGACTGTTTTCACTTCCTAAGGCCATATAGGCAGAAAGGGTCATAAAGGAATAGGGCAAAGAAAGCTCTCTACAATGATACCGTTTCCAATTATGCTACTACATATTTTTTTAAAGAAATAAATGAAACTGTAGTTTCATGTGACAGCTTCTAAGTTTCTTTTAAAGAAATTAGGTGGACTATTTTTTTTAAAAAAAAAGGCCACTACATGACAGATCCAGTCATGCAGTGTTAGGTAATGCCATCATAAAAGTGTCTCTTGTGATTAGACGGGTGGGGTAGATGGATGGGGGACATTGTATCATTTGTTTTGGGTTAATCCAGCTGCTGTGCTGTAAAGATTAGCATGCCGGATGGCAAAATTAAAGTCCCTGTCCAACTATCAGGGTCCAACAGATGTAAAGCTTAAAGCATCCTATTATATGAAAAAAATGCATAACAATTATATGGAGAATCTCACTCTAACACCACGAAACATTGATGGGCTTAATTAAAAGTGCTTTGTAAAAGTGTTCTGGCCACTGGAATAAGGCTCACACAAGGAATTGGATTTAGAAGGTTGTTGGCCATCAAGAAACGTATCACCAAATCCCCAGCTGGTGACGGTTGCTTTCTCAAGGGAGAGTGCAAGGATCTGTGAGTTCAGGTAAGCCACAATGTACTCAAATTTACTCAAAGGCCATCATCAAATTTCATGAGTAAAATCCTCATGGTTGCTTTTAGGGAACACCAAAAAGGAAGGAGAGAGAAAAAGAAATGCCACCAATGCAAAAAGCTGCTTCTTTGCTAGTGGCTGTTTCTCCAGACTGGTTTTTCCCCAACATATTTTCTCTTTTGCTTTTAAAGAAAAAAAGTTATAGTTTTATGTTTATGTTACAAAGTGCTCAAGAACCAAAGAGTGTTTCAAAATTACTTTTGCTTAAAGCCTATATATTACTGATATTTCAAAATGCCATTCATAGTTGGAGAATATTTCTGATGGAAACAAAAGGATGAAATCAGAAGCAATCATTTTACTAGATCGGGAAATATAATTCTCTGGTGGTTTTTTTCCTTTAATGGATCTGAGGTTTTCCACCAAAGTGTCCAGCATATTAGGTTTATAATGGAGAACTACCCTCAACTCTAGAAGTTCAATGTATAACTGGACCTATTACACTCTTTAAGTCCACTACCCATTAACTGAACTGAATACTTTATTTGGCCAAGTGTGATTCAATACACAAGGAATTTGTCTCCAGTGCAAAAGCTCTCAGTGTACTTGCAAAGCAACAGAGTGATGATGATGATAATGATGATGATGATGATGACGATGACAACAACAACAAATAGGTATCCTTCAAACTGACAATATCAAGCACGCTGAAGTTAAGAAAAAGATTAGAGGTGAATACATCAAGAGAGTGAAAAAGATCTTAAAGTCCAAACTCAATGGAGGAAAAAAAAACATCAAGGCAATCAACACCTAGGCAATTCCAGTCATTAGATACACAGCAGGAATAGTGGACTGGACTCAAGCAGAATTAAAAGCAATGGATAGGAAGACCAGAAAAATAATGACAATGAATCATGCCCTTCATCCCCCAGTGACATTGACAGACTCTACCTACCAAGGCAAGTAGGTGGGAGTGGAATGTTGCAAGTACATGAGGTGGCTGAAGAAGAAAAAAAGGGCTTTGGAAAAATATCTGAAGGACAATGAAGAAGATGCATTGATGTTAATATGCTAGGAAGGCTTGCTGACTGGCTTATAAGAAAGAACAAATGAAGAACAAAATGGAGGCATGGGAAGACAAAGCACTACATTAAAAAAAAAATAGCAGGGAAAGCAGCCACCTGTCAATGGCTAAGAGCAGGAAAGTTAAAGAAAGAGACTGAGGAATTAATTCTGGCTGCATGAGACCAAGCCTTAAGGACAACTGCTACAAAGCCAGAATTGAGAAGATAGGAACAGACATTAAGGCTGAAGAAACAGTGGACCATCTGGTAAGTAGCTGAAAGAAGATTGCACAGACAGACTACAAGCAGCGGCATGACAAAGTAGCAACAAGGTGCATTGGAAGATCTGCAAGAAATATCATTTGTCTGTAAGCAAGAACTGGTGGGACCATAAAATAGAAAAAGTCATATAAACTGAAGAAGTTAAATTGCTCTGGGACTTCAGAATTCAGACAGACAGACACCTGCCACATAACACCTCGGACTTAAGAGTTGCCGATAAGAAAGTCAAAAAAGTCTGGATAGTGGATGTGGCAGTGCCTGAAAACAGCAGAAGAGAAGAGAAAGAACTGGAGAAGATAACAAAATACAAAGACCTACAAATAGAAATAGAATGACTGTGGCAAAGGCAAGCAAGGTTAATACCAATACTAATAGGCACCTTGGGTGCAATTCCAAAACAACTGGATAGCCACTTGAATACCATAGGCATTGACACATTTGCCATCAGTCAATTGCAAAAAGTGGCTTTAGTTGAAACATACTGCAACAATATGTGTAACACTATCAAACATCCAGATTTGCCTATCCCAAGTCCTTGGTAAGGACGACATCATCATCATCATCATCATCATAGTAATAATAATAATAGTAATAATACCAATGAGAGGAGGAATAAGAAAGATAATAAAAAGGATAAATAATAATACCACAGCCATACTACATGCATAGTACACACATAGACATTAGACAGAGCAGAAGAGAAATGGTTAAATGTTTATTTAAAATTAAATAATAAATGGATCAACTATATACACATTATCTTGTCCAGGGCATTCTTTTCATCTAATTTTCAATACTATGACAGCTAGTGCAATAGCACTGATTTCAATGTGTCCTTGATGGTGACATGGTATGTGCTTATGTTTATCAGTTCTTCCAAATGGGATCACTTGAAAATGGGATGAAAATAATGGACAGGCATTCCTATATTGTTATTCTGTTTCTTTTCAAGGAGAAAATTCAAATGTATTGGGCTTGAAGACCATCATGTAGCTTTGTATTTTTGCTGGCACATTCATACAGTTGCAAAAATGGAGTTTACCATTGGCAGTAAACAGTTGATAAATGTAGCAGTGTTTTGTTTGGGGTTTCAGTGTTTGTATCATTTTGGGTGCCAAGTGAACAAGGAAATACTCATAAATAATTCGTTTGGAGCAAGCCAGTTTCTTTGAGTGAAACCAATCAATTTTTACAATGCATTCAAAAAAATGTCACTGCATTGAAATCTACACACACACACACACACTTCCCACCACAGGTTGGAGAGACTACACAGGAGATTCTGTGTTGTTTATTCTGGTTCCTTGAATTACAAATCCAAGGGTAGATTTGCTGCATTGTTAGCCTTATTGTGTGAATATATTGCTTATGAAAGGAACAGATTCAAAGGGCTGGCAACTTGACAGTAAAAGGAATAGCACAAAAGTGCTGTCTGCAGAGCTCTGTTGCCTGATTTGTAACTCCCAAGCCACCTGCATGTGAAATAATGTGGACAAATAAATATTGAGTAAAAAGGAAAAAAAATTACACTATGATCTTGCTGTCTTCATAGCCAATCAGAAGTTTAAGCCAACTAGTTTTATGAAGGACTAGTTTTGGGGGGGGTTAGATAACCATTTCCTACTGAAGTTTCATCTTGCTTTTATTTATCTCAGCAGTTTGTGAAGGTGGATTGCCAATGGGGTGCACCTTAAGTCACGATTACTACTTTATAATCCTTTTCCTTGGCTATCTCTTGATGTGTGTTTTTGGATCATTCTAAAAGCAGAAAAGAAGCTTCAGGACACATGACAGCATTTTCCGTTTGGTACCATTCTCATGTGTTGGGATCACAACTCCCAGAATGTGTTTTTTTTTTTTTTGGAAAAATACTTTATTAGTTTTACCTTTAAAAGAACAACACAACTACAAATTATGTACAACAAAAAGAAAAATAGGCCTTGGCATAGACCAAGAGGGAGAGAGAGGAAAGCCTAAGAGAGGGGAAAGGAAGAGTAAGGGAGGGGAAGGATAGAGTAGGGAAAACAGTTAAAATAAAACCATATTTTGTGACTGTCTGTAAGATCCTTTCTTCTTCAAAAGTATCATCGGCGGTGCTTTTCTTTATCTCTGCTTCGAGGCCCTCGCCATAATTTTCCTAGAGATGATCTATCTTTGGTTTAGCCAATTATACAAAGGATTCCAATTGTTGTAATATGATGAGGATTCTTTATTTTTAGTGCTTGGGTTAGTTTGTCCATTTGGGCGCATTGTAAAATTTTCTGAATAACCATATGTTCAGAGGGAATGGAAGATAATTTCCAGCACTGGGCAAATGCCAGTCTGGCTGCGGTTAAGATATGAATTACAATATACTTCGATTTTTTGGGTATTTGTTTATCGAAAATTCCTAGAAGGAAGGACTCTGGTTTGTACTCTATTTGTTCCTTGGTTATTTCCTCTAGCCAGTGCCTAATTTTTTGCCAGTACTTCTGGGTTTCCTTGCACGACCACCACAAATGGAAGAAGGTACCTTCTATGCTTTGACATTTCCAACAATTGGGGCTCGTGTTGGGGTGCATCTTCGCCAATCTCGAAGGGGGCAGGTGCCATCTATAAAACATTTTATATGCGTTTTCTTTATAAGCTGCTGATTTCGTGATCTTAATGTTCCTGTTCCAGATCCTTTCCCATTCTGCTAGCGTAATGCTCCGTCCCACGTTTCTGCTCCACGCAATCATATTTCCTTTGACAATTTCTTGTTCTAATTCAGTTTCTAATAAATGTTTGTAAAATTTAGATATATTTTTTTTGCTCGGTCCTAATAGAATTTTGTCTAAAGTCTGTAATTTATTGTAGATTCCAAATTCCTTAATATCTTGTTTATATCTACTATGAATTTGAAGGTACACCCACTGATCAATTTTAAATCCTCGCTCTTGTAATTCTTGTCGGGTTTTCAATTTTCCTTGTGGGTCTAATAAATTTTCGTACTTAATCATTTTAGTTATATCCAAATTATTAGGTGTACTATCGCTTCCATTGGAGATAGCCAAATCGGTATTTTTAGATAAAGTTTTTTACGTACTTTTTTCCAATTGGTTAATAGAGAGTCCCTGATAAGATGCCTATGGAAATATGATTGCCTGGGTTTCCCAGTTTCCCACAGAAAGGCATGCCATCCTTTCTGCATATCGTGGCCTTCTAATATTAGTGTTCTTTTGTTAGTTAAATTCACCCATTCCTTTATCCATAGTAGGGTGGCTGCCTTGTAATATACTTCCCAGTTTGGCAGGCCTAACCCTCCTCTGCTTTTCAAATCTTGTAGGGCTTTTACATTAATCCTAGCTTTTTTCCCCTGCCAAATAAATTTCAGTGTTATCTTGTTTAATTCCATAAAAAAAATTTTATTTAATTTGATTGGAATTGTCTGGAATAGATATAGAAATTTTGGCAGAATATTCATCTTAATCAGAGCAATCCTGCCCAATAAGGAAAGTTGTAATGTACTCCAGGAATCTAAATCTTTCTTGGATTGTTGGAGAAGTTTGTCATAGTTGTTTTCTTTTAATGATTTGCTTTGTGGAGTAAGCCAAATTCCTAAGTATTTAATTTTTTTTGTCACCTGTATTCCCATTATTGTCTCTAGTTCTTTATTCTGGTCTCCTGTTAAATTTTTAGACATTAATTTCATTTTACCCCTATTAATTTTAAATCCTGCGACTTCTCCAAATCGTTCCAGTTCTTCTAATAAGTTATGTCCTTTTTCTATAGGCTCCTCCAGAAAAAAAACCAAATCATCAGCGAAGGCTTGTACTTTGTACTCTTCTGATTTAATCCTCAGTCCTCTAATTCTCGAATTTTGCCTAATATACGTCAAAAGAGATTCTAGGGCGAATATGAAAAGCAGAGGAGAGAGAGGGCAACCCTGTCTAACCCCTTTTTCTATTTTTATCGGGTCAGTTTGTTCCCCATTTATTAGAATATTTGCCTGTTGAGTATGGTAAATTGTAGTGACGACGTTCGAATCTAGTGCCGAGGTTCATATTGTATATTTTTGAATTAAAAATGCCAATTTAAATTATCGAATGCTTTTTCAGCGTCCAAAAACATAAATGCAAATTGTTTTTCCGGATGGGCTTCATAGTATTCTGAAATGTCTATCACTGTTCTTAGATTATTCTTAATTTGTCGAAATGGGAGAAATCCATTTTGATCTTCATGGATATGTGTGTTTAGAACCTGTTTTAGTCTATTA
Organism: Notechis scutatus; assembly: GCF_049901735.1. NCBI lineage: Eukaryota > Metazoa > Chordata > Lepidosauria > Squamata > Elapidae > Notechis > Notechis scutatus. The sequence continues at coordinate 10,575,777 of NC_142015.1, forward strand.
GCTATTATAGAAGAGAATAGTTTGTAATCTGCATTCAGGAGCGAGATTGGTCTATAATTATCCCAGAATGTTTTTAAGCATAGCTGTTGGCCACAGTTGTTTGAATTCTGGAATTATTGAAATTACAACACTGGAAAATATACCATATATACAGAGGCAAAAAAGAGAAGTTACCATGAGATACATTCAGGTGGCAAGTTGAGGGTGAGAAAATTCTCAGCAGTGATGATAATTCTGCCTTACTGGGCAATGCAGAACTCTGAAGACTTGAAGAATACATTTGTCCAAAAATGTCTAAATCAGGGATCCAACCATGGTAACTTTAAGACTGGTAGGCTTCAACTCCCAGAATTCTTCAGCTAGTTAGATTGGGGGACTCTGGGAGCTGAAGTCCACAAGCCTTAAATTTGCCACGGATAGATACTTCTAGTTTAAGTTATGAAAACTCATCTACACAAAGCATAGGGCAGAGTAATTTATCAGAAAGGCTTTATAAAGCAATAAACTGTATAAGTTATTCAAGTGTAACTTAAGAACATAAATGAGTTGTATCTACTCAGGTATTACTGGCAATTTTTCTATTACAGTAGCTGTTCTGTTGCCACTCAGATATTAAGGGGTATTTCAATCAGTTATGTTGTTCATCCCAGTTAAGGGCGTTATTCATTATAGTACTTACTCCAATACACCCATAATAAGATGACATTTGTCTTGTTCTGCCTTCTACAACTTTTTTTTACGCTTGAATCCATTGTGGACCTCATCATCTTAATAAAACAAGAAACACTGTAAGCCTTGTCTGCCCTAAAGAATACAAAAAAAAGGTCACTAATTGACAGTATGCAATGCAACTCCTCAAAATCAGCAGATTGAGCACATAGTGGTTTTATATATCACCTTCACCTAGAACAGGGTTGTCAAACTCATGGCATCATGGCATCATCACGTGATATATCACAACTTTTCCTCTTTGCTAAACCAGGTGTGGGTGTGACTAGTATGTGATGCATCCAGCCTGCAGGCCATGAGTTTGACACAGCTGACCTAGAATGTGGCTGGCTTGCTTTGGTTTGGTACCATGTGTAAATGCAGTTATTGAATTTTGAAAACCATGTTGTAAGTAACGTTCAACAAATCATGGCCATATATTGGAGCTGGCTTATAAATAATATGCTCCATTGAAGGTGAGCAAGATATTTTAAAAAAATGTGGGACCAGAAGAAATTCGATGTTTGTTTAAACTCATGTTAAATTAATTAAACTTCTCAATGATTTAATTCCTCATTCCTCAACCTCTTAATATTTTTTTTAATTCTCAGCTTTTGCCTCCTTCATTGGTGAATTAGCATGATGAATCAAGCTAATTGTGACTTATTCAATAAACCAGGACTAACAAAATAATAGCTTAGCATGACAAGTGAATAAGTTATAATCTCTTTCCTTTTGTACTGAATTCTTTCCTTCCACCTAGCTTTAATTTGCATGAATCCACATTTCTATGAAAGGTAGAAATTTTAAAGGGGGTGAGGTAGATAGTAAAAACATTTATGAATGATAGATCCTAAGCAAACAAACCATCCATATTTAAAAAGAGTCAGGCCCTAAGTAGCAATTGGTTTGAGCAATAATTCAATCCAGAAAAATCCCTTATTTTCATTTTGTTCATATTAATAGGATAGGATAGGACAGGGTAGGGTAGAGTAGGGTGAATAGAATAGAATAGAATAGAATAGAATAGAATAGAATAGAATAGAATAGAATAGAATAGAATAGAACGGACCTTGAAGATCTTCTGATCTGATGTTCTGATCAAGCAGAAGACCCTATATCATTTCAGATAAATAATTGTCCAGTGTCTCTTTGAAAGCCTCCAGTGATGGAGCACCCACAACTTCTGAAGGAAAAATGTTCCATTGGTTGATTGCTCTCCCCATTAGGAAATGTATCCTTAGTTCTAGGTTGGTTAGTTTCCAACTATTGTTTCTCATCTTGTCTTTTGGTGCTTTGGAAAATATATTGATTTTTTTTTTAGGAACCCCTCAAATATTGGAACATTGGTATCATGTCTCCCCCAGTCCTTCTTTTTGGCTTGAAGACTTCCTGGAAGTATATACTGTAGTTGCATCTCAAGGTACAAACTGGAGCAGATGCCTCTATGATCCAGCAGAGCTTTCCCTATATATCTGGTTTCCAACTTTTTTTTTCTGTTTCTGAAGCCTGACTTCTTGGAAAGCTTTTGTGACTAATGGAGTCTGAGATAAAAGGATTGAAAAACAATAAGTACCAAGAGATGGAATGCAGCAATCGGTTTTTGTGTAAGCTTTCAAAATCTAGAACCTGTTTTTTTTCTTTTTCACCCATCTCTTGTAATGTTGGCAATTCATGCCACAAAAAGAAATCTGAAATATTCAAATAATAAAATACCTTAAGCTCAGTGGGGGAGGCTGCAATGGAGCCATCAAAGCTGATCATTCTCTGGATGCTTTCTACTTAAAATGGAAGTTTGATTGAGAGTCCCATATTTACAGGACATGTCAGACATCTATTATACTTCGTCATTCAGCATCTGCCAGGTGCCACTTAGATCCTTTTTTGGATAACACATTTATTGCCAGCTTCTTAGCCTCATTTCCATAAGCTTTTTTTTCCAGTTGGCATAATCTATTGCAAATGTCAGGAACACAAATGTCAAGAACACAAATACAAATTATCCAGGGCAAGCTTATTATTTCTTCAACAAGTATTTTTCATGAGTAGTTGAAGGGTGGGGAGACAGAGAGACAGAGAGAGAGAGGCAGAGACAGAGAGAAAGAGACACAGAGAGAGAGACAAAGAGAGAGAGACAGAGAAGGGGGAGAGGGAGGGAGAGGGGGAGAGAGACAGGGGGAGAGAGGCAGAGAGACAGAGAGACAGAGACAGAGAGAGGGGGAGGGAGGGAGGGAGAGAGAAAGAGAGAGAGAGTTATTGGTTAGAACACAAACGCATAGAAGAGTTTATGAGTACATGGATCATCATGACCCTGAGAAATGTGGCTCGTGCCTCCGATTCTAGATTTTCAGGGTGTGACCCTTTTGCAAATTCTACAGGAATTAAATTATAGAACCCTATAATTCTCCTTGAGCACAATTGAGCACTAGATTTCTGTTGCTAAGTGAAACATTTGTTTTGCCCCACTTTATGATCTCTCTTGCCACACTTGTTAAGTGAACCACTGCAGTTATTAAGTCAGTGTCACAGTTGTTAAGTGGCTTCCCCCATTGACTTTGCTTGTAAGAAGGTCACATCAGCCCAGGACACTGCAATGGTCATAAATATGAATCAGTTGCCAAGCATTTTGGTCACGTGACCATGGGGATGCTACAGTGGTTGTAAGTGTGAAAAAATGATCACACAGGTTAGTTTTTTCAGTGCCGTTGTAATTTTGAACGGTCTCTAAATGAATTGTTGTAAGTCAAAGATCACCAGTATTGTGGCATTTAAGTTTCATGCATTTACAACTGAGGTTGTATGCATAGCCTTATTTTAGTAGGAGTTGAAAAAAAAGGCTACTTAAAGCAAAATGATCAAATAATTTGCTAAATAAATGCAATTCTATATTCTACAGGCTGGAATAAAATAGAATCGTATGTCAGGAGTACTCCTTAGTGCTAACTCTTAATAGGCAGATAAGGAGGGGAGGGAGGAGAAAGCAAATGATGAAATTCCACCTATTTTGTATACATATTATGACATTCCTCACATATACTTAAGTGTGGAGGTAGGTTGCAATGTCATGACACCCATTTTGTCATTTTGATGAAATTTCCAGACTCAATACATGCCTCTGAAAATAAGACATCTTCCACAGAATTTATAACCAGATCACATATCCATTGTGGGTTTGCAAAGTATTCTGCCTACTTTGTCTTAATATAATAATTTTATCTTTTACATGACTGTTCTATAGTTTGTATGCTGCTTAGGGTCTTAAAAGGACTTTATAAATACTTAAATATATTCCATGCTTATTCTTGTATATATGATTTTTATTGATTTTTTGAAATATAAAACACAAAGAAAAATGAAAAAGTAATGGAAAACTAAGAAGAGGGGTAGGGAAAAAAAATATAGTATAAAGGGAGAAAGGGAAAGAAAAAGGTACCAACTTCTGATTCTCTTTAGCACAGTAGAGGATAACAACATTACAACCACAACTTTTTGCTTTTACACAGCAGTATGTACAAGCCATTTCTATAACAATAAGCCTATCTAGCTAACAAAAACAAAATCAAAGTTTTTCATTGCAAGCATAAAATCCGGAAGCAATTTCAGAATAGAAACAAAATTAGATATATTCTCTTCTTTGGATAAAAGAATCAATTTGACCATCTCTGTTTCTCTTTGCTGTGGGGAGTAATATATGCTTCTGTTAACTCATTAATCTTTATCATATTTCCATGCTTATTCTGTTTCTGTACTCTGTCTTTGAACATGTTCTGTATGGAAGGAGTCCCTTGTGATTACTTTAGTTTTTGCTTTGTGTGTTGTTTCTAGGCTTACAAACCTAACCATTATGCTTTTGTAACCTACCGTTTAATACCTAATTGGTGGTTTATTCAATAAATCTTACTTAAACAATTAACAGCTTAAATGCAGGGTATGAAGGTGTAAGCTTACAATGATGCAAAAATGTAGAATGTACATTATTCCAGAAATTACTGAATAACAGGTGGGAGAGGAAGACAGAGGCAATAACCTAATCTTGAGCTGTGTGTGGTGCAGTGATTAGAATGCAGTACTGCAGGATACTTCTGCTGACTGCCAGCTGGCTCAAGGTTGACACAGCCTTCCATCTTTCCAAGGTCAGTAAGATGAAGACCCAGATTGTTGGAGGCAACGTTCTGACTCTGTAAAGTGCCAAGAGAAGGTTGTAAAGCACTGTGAAGTGGTATATAAGTCTAAGTACTATTGATATTAATGACCCATGAAGCTTATCTTTTCATGTGTATTCTGATGCCACTGTTTGCCACTTAGCCATCCCGTTCACAATGTATAAGAAATAAGAAAATGGGCTGGAGAAAAGACACAGGTGATGGTATAAAGGCATATATTTATGAATAATAAATGATTATCAAGGCCTTTTGTGATAGACCTCAAATATGCCAGTGCTACACTGAGTGCCATAGCTGGAGTAAATGGTGTCTAGATAAATCATCTTCTTTCACTCTTTAGTTGGCCAACTCCTGCCTGTTGATTTCATTTATTGGTCCTCTAAAGAAACACTGTAATATAAGAGACATTAGTGAGTTATTTGAGGATAGGAGATATGATTGCTCAGTATTTTGTTGTTTTTGAAATTATTGGTGTCAACTAACAAAAGAACAATGAGTTTGTATGTATGTGTGTTTTTGAAAAAAATGGTAAAATGTTTAAGGATTGTTTGTTAAAACACTACCCAAAAGATTTTCTCTCTAGCTGTGAAAACTAAAATGTTGATCTCCACTAGAGATAGGAACAATTCTTACAGGTTATTTCTTTCAAACAATATCACCTCAACTCAACCTGATGAGAACATCAGTGAAGTAGAAGAAACAGTTCAAATGTTTTGAAGGACAAAAGGATAAAGGATAACTATCTTGAGAAGAAATAATTGAAGCAAACAGCAAAGGGAAAAAAATTGAACAGAACATAGATGAAACAAAGAACTCATCAAAAACATTTATCCAAACTGTGAAATTGAGAATAGCACCAAGAGACAGCTGTGCCAGTCTCACAGAGGATTCATTTGTATTGATGGTGAAGACAAGAGATTCTACTTCCATTATATGATGTGAATGGTTATGCTTTTCCACTGGCATCTGCTCAGGGCATGAAGCTGAAGGAGATGTGCTGCAAGAAACTAGATTGTGAAATTGAGTGTTTTGACATGAGAAAATGTCAAAACAAGAAAGATTTTATAAGAAAGAGGAGACTGTAAAATAGGACATACACACACATGGCTTTTCACATCTCTACATCCCTAACTTTTTGAAGATAATTTCAACTTTCACCATGGCATACATAGCTGATAAAGAAAAAACACTGAGCTTGTTCAGAAAAAGGAAGGGAATGGAAAGGAAGGGAAGAGGAAGGGAGGGGAGCTTCTATCCCAAAGTACTTAAAATATGAATATTTACTGAGAAATATTTAAATTATTCATCAGAACTGTTTTAGAGATATTTCCAAATGCCCAATTACATAGCTTTAATGCATTATATTTTTACCATTTGTCATTGAGCAGCATGTAGATTTATTTAAAAATGAGTATATTAAATTAATTTAACTGGATGAATTTATGAAAGAGCACTGAAAGATAGAACCCTTCACCATGAGTTATATGGTATCTAAGGATGCTTAAGAAATTTAAATGGTTCACAAATAGAGCTTATTTGCAGTATCACAGCTGATAAGCAGCTTAGAAGTTAATTATCCATTGGCTTTACTGCTGTCCAAATATTTCAGCACAGTTCATGGCTCTCACAACAATTGAACTATATTTAGAACATTATTTTAAGTGAAAATATAAAGCAGTGTGTACATTTTAAATATAAAGCAAAGCTGGGTGACCTTGGACCAGTCACTCTCTCTCCACACAACCCATCTCATAGGGCTATTGTTGTGAGGAAAATAAGAGGAGACAGGCTGTGGATTGGCCTTGTGCTTTTTTATGTATACATATATTGTTTTCAGTCTTCTTCTACACTGCCCAGAATCACTTGTTTGTGAGATGGGAAGCCAATATGATTTTGACAAATAAATAATAAATAAAACAGATTACATATTGATTCATTTGTCAAGACTTTGAAATACTCAAAAGTTTCAGAATGATGACATTTCCATTAGCTTTAATTTTTAGTTAAATATAGAAAGTTTAATTGCATTCATACCTTTCTTGAATTTGTTGTTATAATTTTGAAAAACCCTATAAATGACCTTTTTCGATGTAGTATATCCATTACTCCTTGGGCAGTGGATAATTTGGAACTGCTAGAAATACACTCATTACTTCATCACAGTGATTAGCAGAAAACAATTGCTTTCAGGAAATAAAAATGTATTCAGTAATTGTGTTTAGAGGTAACCTTTCATTCCAGGAAAATAAGCACCAATCTTAGTTTATTTATTTTCCTTTGTTCCAGCTAAAAATCAACAACACTGCCTCTGACAAGCAAATGACCTGGAAAATATACAAAGAAAATGCAAAAATTCTGTAGAGATTTCCCTACATTTGGCCAGATGCCTTATGTTGTAGAAATACTGGTTGAATCTGTTGCAGACAAAATTTATGCATTATAAAATTAGTCATGAACCCTACAGAACCTTATAAATTTATAATCAACATATTAGTTTTTCGATACTTAGATGTTTTGATGATTGCTATGTTGTGAATATAAGAAAAATAGTTTACTACGCTTCCTGAAATTGACACATTGTGTTCTGTTATAATGAGGATTGTTCAGTTTTGGTTTACAGGATAATTCAAATCCAGCCCATTACTGTCTTTCCAACTTACCTTGTGAACAGTCTCCCCATCAGAGGTTGTATTCAGCAGGTTCTGACCAGTTCTGGAGAACCGGTAGCGGAAATTTTGAGTAGTTTGGAGAACTGGTAAATCCCACCTCTGAATGGCCCCGCCAACCCCATTTCTTCTCTGCCTCCTGAGTCCCAGCTGATCGGCTGGGTCTTCTTTGGTTGCCCTGCACAGGAGAACAGAGATGGAAAGCAGGTTAGTGGGGTGGGGAGGGGATGGGGATTTTGCAGTATCCTTCCCCTGCCATGCCCATCAAGCCACACCCATCAAGTCATGTCACACCCACCAAGCCACGCCCACAGAACCGGTAGTAAAAAGGCTTGAATCCCACCACTGCTCCCCATCCATTTATTATCTTGGTACAAATCTGATGACTTCTTTCAACATCAAAGTCAGTTTCATACTGCAATCTACCCTGTGCTACTTTTCATAAAGGGTAAGGTCCTTTCAGTATTTGCCTAAATTCATAGGCTCTCAAGGTAAATAGGTCAAGAGTCTGTATATGATAACTACATACATCCTGAGGATAAGTCCTTTACAACCTCTGTTTCATACTCTTTTGAATTGACCAAGAAGCTTGAAAGGTGCTCCTACTTACATTGATTAAGTAAACATCTGACTGAAACTCACATATTTTTTCTATTTCCAGTAGAAAATTTTTAAAAAACAATTTTCTGTTCTATCTAGCAACCTTTCAACAGGTTTCCAATTATTCTACTTGGGCTTCTGCTTGTAACAGGAAAACAGAGCTGAAAGGGACCTTAGAAGTCGTCTAGTCCAACCCCCTGCTCAGGCAAGAGACCTTATACCATTCTGGACAAATGTCTATCCAGTCTCTTCTTAAAAGCCCCCAGTGATGGAACACCCACAACTTCTGTAAGCAAGCCCATCCACTGGTTAATTGTTCTCACTGTCAGGAAATTTATCTTTAGTTCTATGTTGCTTCTCTCCTTGATTAGTTTCCATCTATTGCTTCTTGTCTTGCCTTCTGATGCTTTGTAAAATACATATATTTCTTTTTACTTTCAGTAGGACATTTTAAAAATATGAGTTTCTGTTCCATTCATCAATAACTTTCCAATTATTCTATTTGCTCCTGCTCTCTCTCTCTCTTCTGTGTGTGTGTGTGTGTTTGTGTGTATGTGTACTAAAAATGATATATTACTATATTTCTGAGAACAAATCTTATAAATAAAGCACTAGAATTATGATTTTTGTGAAGAATAAAAATACTAGTGACATTTTTATTGTGAGTGGCTTTTAAAAGGAGCTTAATTGCAGACTGCAAATGAAGAAGGGAGCTCTTAATTTGAAATATAGATTCAAAATATTTGTCTGATTAACCAAAGGGATCAAAGTAAAAACAAACATTAAAAACATTGTTAAGTTAAATCTCAATGCATGTTTACTTTGAAGAACTAAGCTCAAATTTCCCAAAGTATCTCTTTCTATATCCATATTTAACCTTCTAGAAAAACAAAAAAGACTGATGGCAGAAGTTTCTATGATTATTATATACTAGTATATTAGTTGTGCTTGTAAGTGTGGCCACCAAAGCTCTAGAGTAGTGAGTTTTTGTGTTTGTTTTTCAACCTTGACAACTTTAAGAAGTGTGGACTTGGGGAGGGCGGAGCTGACGTCGTGACGATATGGCGTGTGATCTTGAAGATCCAGTGTGTGCCGGTTTGGTGAGAGTTTTTCTTTTATTTTAAGATTTGAAAGAACACCCTAAGGAAAAGAAAGAATTTGTAAAATCTAAGACAGAAGTGATTAAGTGGTGATTTTAAACAGGAAGTCAAAATTAATATTTCTTTATTTATTGTTGGACTCTTAATGTATGATTTTTTACTTTGAAACTGGACTGGTTTTCTTTTTTACCTTACTTTTCCTTTTTTGTCTTTTTTCCTTTTTTGTCTCAATAATATTCTAGGCTAGAGATTCCCTTTCAGCTTTTTTTTTCTTTTAAGTCTTTCCTTCATTTTTAATTAATTTTTTATTACATTTTGTTTGGAAAAGGAGGGGGAAAGTGAAAGTAGAGGACAATTTGTAACACTGCCATTGAGAGGCTTAGAAACATTGTTTCCCTTCCCATCTCTTTATTCACCTCCTATATTGGTTTTTTCTGTGGCTCCTTTTTCTTTCCTTTTTATACCCGAGACTTTTTAATTGGATTAAGGTGTTGAAGAACCTGAAGAACTTTTTTGTTTTTTGCCATCGACAATACTTAACAATTTTTCCTTTTTCTGTTTATGCTTTTTTCTTCTTTTTGGGGGTTTTTTCTCGCTTTTTAACCAATTGATTGGATTAAGGTGTACAAGAGCCTGAAGAAACTTTTATTTTATTCTGCTTCCTTTTTACTCCACTATTTTTACCTGGAATTACAACTGGTCATTACATGAGTGGATTAAGATCTAGAAGAACGTGAAGATTTTGAATTGTTTGAAATTAGCAGGAAACTAACAGCAGCTGGTTCTTCAATTCCTACTTCTTCCTCTTCACCATCTGGAGGACAACACTCAATACAGACAATGTTACAACAAGAAAGAGAACAGGAAAAGGTGATGCTGCAGATGATAATGCAAGGAATTCAAAACATACAAGCAAGAACAGAGAATATTGAAAAGAAAATAGAGAACACTGAATAAAGAACAGGAAAAACTGATGAAAAGGTGGGGAATATTCAACAAATGATGATGAAGTATGATGAGAGATTCCAAAAAATTGAAGAAGAAGATAAACAAAGAGATAAGAAGATTGGAGATATTGATGGCGTATTAACTGTGGTTGAACAAGATAAAAGTGGGATGCTGGGATGGGAGATGGACAGATCAGAATTTTATCTTAGATTTCAAAACATAGAGGAAGAAAAGGGACAAAACTTGGCAGAGATAATGATAGAAATCTTGGCTGAGGCTCTGGAAATAACTAAAGAGAAGATGATGGATGGAATAGATGAGGTCTTTCAAGTCTTCACAAGATACACAATGAGAAATAGTTTACCAAGAGAAGTTCACATTAGATTTACAAAGAAAGCTATTAAAACACAAACATGACAGGTGGCAAGAGGGAAAACATTGAAATATAAAGATAAGGAGATTGTGGTTCTGAAACAAGTACCCAGAAGAGTGAGAGAGATGAGAAGAGAGTATTGATTTTTGACTAAAATACTACTCAAAAAAGAGGTGAATTATAGATGGTTGATACCAGAAGGTTTAATGTTTACATGGCAGGAACAGACACAGAATTGACTCAATTGAGAAAGCAGAATTATTTTATACAGAATACTTTGGAGGGAAGGAGGAGGAGACAGAAAAAGAAATGTCATTAATTGAATTCCAAGAGGACTGTCAAGCAGCGATTGAAAAAGAAGAAGGTGCAGTAGGTGGAAAGGTGGAAGCTAGAGAACAATGAGAACCAAGATCTACTAGAGCTGCAAAACCTACTTATAAAGTATAATCATGGAAGAGGAAAAAATGATTACAATTAATATAAATGGACTTAATTCAGCTGTTAAAAGAAGGAAAACTTTCCATAATTTAGAGAAATTAAAATTTGATATAATCTGCCTACAAAAAGTACATATTAAAAAGCAATATGAACAACTGTTGATACATCCAAAGCTAGGGAAAATATTAACTTCTTTGACACAATGCAAGAAAAGAGGAATGGTCTTATACATCAAAGATACTATTTCAGTGAAATTGATCCATACGGATGATGATGGAAGACTCTTAATGGTGGAAATAATGGACAACAATACAAAAACACTCCTGATAGCAATCTATGCTCCGAATGAAAATCAAGAAGAATTTTATAGAAAATTATATATGAAAATAATTGAACTGGACTATGTTAATATCTGTATGATGGGAGACTTCAGTGGAATAGTAGACAATAAATTGGACTACACAACACAGAAAACAACAAAGCAAAGCAGAAAGACTCTCCCTAGATCCTTTTTAAAAATGATAGATGAAATAAATTTAAAAGATGCATGGAGAGAAAAAAACGCTAAGACCAAACAATATACCTTCTATTCAAACAGACATTCATCATGGTCCAGAATAGATATGATATGGATGTCAACAGAATTGATCACTAATCTCCAAGAAATAGATATTGAAACAAGTACCTGGGCAGATCATAACCCAATGACAATTAAATGGAAAGGACAATGAAGAAGATCTAAATGGACGTTAAATAACACTATACTAAAAGAAAAAGACTTCACACAGAGAATGGAGAAAGAACTGGATTTTTTCTTTAAAGAAAATAAAAAAGAACACACATCAATGCAGAATGTATGGGATACAATGAAGGCATATGCCAGAGGCTTGATAATGGACTACACAAGGAAAAGAAATATTACGAAAAGACTAGCCTCTAAGACATCAGAGGAAGAGTATAAAGGACTTGAAAAAGAGTTACAGAAAATGCCACAGAAAAAGGACATTAAGTTAAAAATGGATATAATTAAACATAAAATGGGATTAATGGAAAAAGAAAAATTAGCACAGAAAATCAGAGGTGTGAAGCAGAACTATTTTGAAGATGCAAATAAACCAGGTAGATGGTTAGCATATAAACTGAGAAAGGAGAGAGAATCAAAGAAAATATTGCAATTAATAGATGATCAAGGTCAAGCTTGCTATGGAAGTAAAGAGAAGAAGAAAATCATACGAGATTATTATGGGAAACTATACACACAAGAGAATATTGATGATGAAAGAGTTAAACAGTACTTAGAGAATGCTAACTTACCCCAGATACCTAAAGAGATTGAAATAATATAATATAACGATGATGGAGTTAACTGAAGCACTTAAGAAGCAAAATAATGGAAAGGCACCAGGTCCAGATGGACTTCCAGTGGAATTTTATAAAACATTACAAGAATCGTTGACTCTCCCATTGTTAGAAGTTATGAATGAAGTTATGTCAAAGAAGAGGATATCCAAATCATGGTCAGAAGCTTATATTACACTTGTCCCAAAGGAGGACGCCGACCCACTACAAATCAAGAACCATAGACCTATTTCCCTATTAAACTCAGATTATAAAATTTTTGCTTCAATATTGGCAGAAAGACTCAAAAAATACCTAAATAACTTTATTCATCCTGATCAAAATGGATTCCTGCCAAAGAGACAAATTAAAGACAATATGAGAATAATTTTGGATACTTTGGAATATTATGAGGCACATCCTGAAAAACAAATGGCTTTGATATTTTTAGATGCACAGAAGGCCTTTGACAATGTGAATTGGCAATTTATGTTATTACAGTTGGAGCAGATGGCTTTGGTAAAAAAATTATCCATGCAATAGAAGCTATATATCATAAGCAAACAGCAAAGGTAATGAGAGAGGGAGAATTGACAGATTCTATTGACATAAGAAAAGGAACAAAACAAGGCTGCCCACTGTCACCTCTGTTGTTTGTGTTAACTTTGGAAGTGCTAAATAGAAACATTAGAGAAGAAAAGGATATAAAAGGGATGAAAATTAAAAAGGAAGAATTTAAATTGCAAGCATTTGCGGATGATCTGATTTTCATTTTAGAAGATCCATTAGAATTAGATAAAATATGGCCAGGAGAGGAAAAGAAAACAATTAGTAAAACATATAAATATCTTTTGGACTACAAATTAAAGGAAGAAACAGTCACAGAATCTATGATAATTTGGGCTAAAAATGTGGGTCATAGTATTGAATTAGATAAGTGGGAACACATCTGGCAAACAAATTATAAATTAACCATATCAGTCTCGTATAAAGAAAACTTATATAAAATGGTTCATCACTGGCACCTACCTTCTGCGAGACTGGCTAAGATGTTCCCCAACTTACCACCCAACTGTTGGAAATGTAACTACGCACAAGGAACATATTTTCACATGTGGTGGACTTGCCCATGTGCTCAGAAGTTTTGGAGAAATATTACAAATTGGATTTTAAATATAACAAAACAAAATTTAAAACTTGAACCCGAAACCTTTCTGCTAAGTATAATAGATTTAAACATGGAGGGAAAGATAACAATATTTAATTTTGCACATCATAACTGTGGCCAGAATAACCTACGCACAAAACTGGAAACTGTCTTTCATTCCTTCAGAGGATATGGTAATTAAAAAAATACACGAATGTGCTGAGACGGATAGCCTAACCAAATTGTTAAAAAATAAACAAGATAGTAACTATTATGAAATATGGAACACTTGGTATGAGTGGTTAAGGAAAAGGTAATATTTGATATTTGGATAAGTTATGGAAATGACACAAGACGTGCATTGAATTATAAACTATATAGAGAAATTAAAATGTTAAAAGAACGAAGGAGTTATTGTAACAAGGCAGATCACGTCAATGATAAAGATAAAGAAAAAAAATTAACCATTGCTCAATATACGCTGTAAAATGTATATATGTATATGTTGTGACTGAAAGGATCGATCCTGCTGTGAGTTTTGATTCTGATGACTCTGAGGATGAAAGGCTGGAGCCTGCTGAGAATTTGGAGTCTGAATTGTTAGAAGACACAGATGTGAGCCAGGGGGATGAGAGGTTATCACACAGACATTCTTCGCCTGAACTCTCGACCTCATTCATGCCAGCAATTGATCCACAAAATGAGTCAGAAGAGTCGAGCGAGGAAGCTGAAAGATCGTGGCTTGATGCCAGAACCAGAAGGAGGCTGAAACATCAAGCTGTGAGGAGGCATCAAGCCAGACATTGATTTAGGGAGATTGACACGCCCATCTAGGTGGTTTACGGAGGCAAACTCAGTTAGAAGGGAGGGCGAGTCAGTAATTAGCACGTTGCCTCAAAGTGTATAAAAGGACACAGCTGTGTGGGGGAAGATTGTCAGGAACAAAGTGACTGATTTCGTGAAGAGGTTTGCAGCAGAGGCTCGGAGCTTTGAGAATTTGTGTCAGGACTGTTTTGATAAACAGGGCGTGTGGAATATAATCTTGTAAGACTCCTTTCTGTTGGATTTAAGTTTTGGAACGGCTGCTTTTGGTTTTGTGTTGTTTGAACTCTGAAGGGGGAGCCATAACATGTATGTATGTATGTATGTATGTATGTATGTATGTATGTGTGTGTATATATATATATATATATATGGTATTCAGCTTTGTTTGGGTATTTTCCCACATCATTATAGTTGTGCTTTTAAAGTTGTAGCAACGTTTCGGCAGAATCTCATCTGCCATCATCAGGCTTCTGTATTGTGTTCGTCTGTGAGTCAGACTTTTACAGTTGTTTCAGTTTTAAATTTGGGGCTAGCCTACTGCTGTGCCAGAATGGTTTTTTCTTCATCCTGATTGGTTGGGAGTCTTGGTCTGTGTTTATTAGTCTTGGAGTTTGCTGTGTTCTGCTTGATTGGTGTTTCTAATATCTTCTGTTTGTTTTGTAGCTTTTTTTGTGTCTTGATTGGCTGGCAACATTGTGTTCCTGTATTGGAGGCTTTTAGTGCAGCTTGGCTCCGAGTAAATGGACGTCTATCATTTGTTAGGAAGCTAGGTTTCATCTGGGTGCCTGGTTGGGGTGTGTTTGAGCTGGAGGTATCAGGGGGGATCTGTTTGTGCCAGGTGTTTGCCTGGCTAGTGGTGTGG
Organism: Notechis scutatus; assembly: GCF_049901735.1. Taxonomy (NCBI): domain Eukaryota; kingdom Metazoa; phylum Chordata; class Lepidosauria; order Squamata; family Elapidae; genus Notechis; species Notechis scutatus. The sequence goes on from NC_142015.1 coordinate 10,590,945, forward strand.
AGATTTTTTTGTTTGTGAGTGCAGGCTTCCAAATAATTGTCAGTCTGGTGGAATCATCTTTTCTATTCATGCTTTCAGGTCTTTTTTCAATCTCTATGGCTTCTCTGATAATTCTGTGCCTGGGGTTTTTTATAGTGGCGAGGGTTTTAGTGCCATTGAAGTTGATGCTATGACCTGTTGCTTTCATGTGTTGGACTAGTGAGGAAGTGTGTTCCAGCTTTTTTACTGCATTTTTGTGTTCATCCAGGCGGGTACTTATTCTTCTATTGGTCTGTCCAATGTATGTGGCCGGGCATGATGCACAGAGGACTTCATATATGCCTTGGTTTTCCAGGTCAATTTTATCTTTGGGGTTTCTAAGGATGGCTGCTATTTTTCTGTCTGTTTTGAAGGCAGTCTTGATGTGATGCCTGTGTAGTATCTTACTGATTTTGTCTGTAGTACCTCTTATGTAGGGCAGGACAGTTGTTCCATAGGTCTGTTCACCTTCTAGGTCTCCATTATGTCTCAGTGTGTTTTTGTGGATCAAGCCAGTGAGTTTGCTTTTGTGGAAGCCATTGGCTGTCAGTACTTTAGTCAGGGTGCATAGTTCAGTCTTTATGTGTGTCTTGTCTGCCAGGCGTTTGGTTCTAGCAATTAGTGTTTTGGCCACAGAGTTTATCTGTGCTGGGTGGTGGTGGGATTGGGCGTTGAGGTAGCGGTTGGTGTGTGTTTTCTTCTGGTATATGGTGTGTCCTAGTGTGCCATCTGTTCTTTTGTAGATTAGTACATCTAGGAATGGTAGTTGTTTGTTGTTTCCGTTTCCATGGTGAACTTGATTTTGTGGTGTGTGCTGTTTAGGTGTGTTAGGAAATTGTTTAGGTTTTCTTTTCCATGGGGCCAAATCACAAATGTGTCATCAATGTGTCTTAACCATAGTTTGGGTTTGTGGGTGGCATTAGCCAGGGCTCTGGATTCGAATTCTTCCATGAACAGGTTTGCAATGACGGGTGACAGTGGTGATCCCATAGGGGCTCCTTCAATTTGCTTGTATCTTTGTCCTTTCTATATGAAATATGTGTTGGTTAAGCAGTGTTCTGTTAGTTCCATGAGGTGTTTAGCTGGTTGGTATTTATTTTTGATGATTTCTAGAGTTTCTTTTATCAGATACCTGGCTCATATTACCATATGTGGTGGACATGCGTGGATTCTAAAAGATATTGGACTAAAATCTACACATGGTTTGAAAAATGACAAAAAAACACATAGACTTGAAACCAGAGATATTTTTATTGGGAATTTTACCCGAAATATACAGTAAGGAATTGAAATATTTTATTGTAAATGTATTAAGAGCAGCTAGGATTGTATTTGCTAAAAACTGGAAAAAAGGAAAATACTAACACAGTAGGAAGTTATTAAGAAAATAATGAAATGTGCTGAAATGAGTAGGTTGACATTTGAAATCAGAGGACAAAAAGATAAACAATTTTATAAGATTTGGGATTTATTTTATCAATGGTTAGACAATAAAACATGGTAATGAAATATGTAGATTTTTAGTATATAATGGATATATAAAGATGTATTATCTTTATCATAATCATAATATAATTATAGGATAGATTTGGGGTGATAATATGAATTGTCATAAAATAAATCAATTAAAATATGGATTAACTTGCAAAACATGAATGAATAATAGTATAGTCAAATGATTGATTAATAATGATATCAATGTATTCAGGAATATTTGATAGATAATATGAGAACATATACAAGTAATTGTAAGTGATGGCTATGAAGTGGATGCACAAAACAATTTGTAAACCAACCGACACACTGTATGTACATAAGTGGAAGATGGTTTGATGTTTTTATGTTGTGTTTGTCTATGTTTGTCCAAAACAATAATAAAACTTTTTCAAAAAAAAAAAAAAAAGAAGTGTGGGCTTCAACCCCCAGAATTCCCCAGTCAAGAGATGAAGTTCACACTCTTAAAGCTGGATTCTGAGGGCCACCTTTAAAGAAGTCCACACCTCTTAAATGTGGATTCAGAGTCTTGAAGTCAACTTACCTTAAAGTTGCCAGAGTTGACAAACATTGGTCTGGAGACCCAAATGACTGCCAGTTTTGTTCTGTAGTCCTAGCATTGCTCCTCATCTACCCATTCTTGAGCCAGCCAATCCTCTATTAGCCAGTAGAGGAAGTACCAAAACCAAGAAACAGCCCTTTCCTCTTTCACCTTATTATAGGAGTACCAGTGCAACTTCTCTGTTAAGCATAAAACAATGAGGGCGAGAACCTACAGGTTGCAGTTTCTTGGTTTCTGGAGGGAGAGTGGGCTCTGCAGGGCAACAGGCAGGATTGTCAGATGATGGGAATGGAGAGGAACTACATGCACAGACATACACAGCAGTTAAAATGTGTATGTGGTGCTTTTTATTGCTATATAAGCTTTTGAACAATGATGATCAGTGAATGAATTCATTCATCTGGCCGTCTGGCTGTCTGGCTGTCTGGCTGTCTATCTGTCTCTCTAGACCAAGTGTAAATATTTCCATTACAAAAATATTAAAATACACTTACAAAACTTAACTTAAATCACTTAGGATTCTAATCCTTTATTTTATATGACAAATACTTAGCTGCTATTTTCTGCTTTCTCCTACACTTTTTTATTTTCGGCAGTCTCAATAATGTTAACTACTTTTACCCTTAACCCAACCTGCCTAGATATCTAGCAGTTAAATCACTTGGAATTTGCTCTCCATAATACAGGACTGTGGTTTTTTTTCCCTGCTGGCTCTTTTGGCAGATTCCTTTTTTGGCATCAGTTGCCTCAGGATTGTTCTTGGTTCTTCTCAACAGCCATGGACCATCTCGCTCCTTACTGTCCCAGGTGCCATCTTTTCTACCCCACATCTGATAACCTCTCATCCAGAAGCAATTCCTGCCAAACCTAGAAGATTGACATGATAACATTGTTCCTATATTTGAGGGAATGCCACAAAGAAGAGGAGGGTGAATCTATTTGTCAAAGCACCAGAAGACAGGACAAAAAACAATGGATGGAAACTAATTAAGGAGAGAAGCAACCTAGAACTCAGGAGAAATTTCCTAACAGTGAGGACAATTATTCAGTGGAACAGTTTGCTTTCAGAAGCTGTGGGTGCTTCATCAGTGGAGGTTTGACTGGACAGTCACTTGTCTGAAATTGTATAGGGTCTCCTACATGAGCAGGGGTTAGTCAGAAGACCTCTAAGGTCCCTTCCACTCTGTTATTTGGTAATCGATTTCCCCTGCCTTCCTTCTATCTGCCTGCCCTGCCTTCTTTTATACTTCTTTCTTTTGAGTCTTATGTATTCATTTGCAAGGAATTCCAAAGAGTTTAAATATATTTTTACCTCAGCTGCCTATGTGCCTAACCTTTGTATACCAGACAGTCAAGAGCACTACAAAGAAAAAAAAACCAGGAAGATGTTTCTCCAGCCCTATCTGGAGATTATGGGAACTGACCCAGGGATCTTCTGCATTCAACAAACCTTCTTTTAACACCTCTAGCCTGAAATTAGCAATGGCTATTCTCTATCCCCATGTTTAACTCAAAAAAACCAATAGAACTCCCCGGTACATAAAGTTTTGCTTTAAATCATCCACTTTGGATATCAACTCTATTTCCAATGTATGACTCAGAGGTATTTACTTTATTTAAAAAAAAACAGAAGTTGACTTGTCCTCCTCCTTCTCTGCACTAGATACAAAGGCGACACTATGTGCACAGCTACAATAAATTCTTAAAAAAAGAAAAACAATGAGAGAGACGAAAAAACATCATATTTTCCATCTGCTGCAGTTTTTCATGCTGCTGATCCTTGCTTCTACTTTTAGGCCTGTCTTGCAGAAGATCCACTGAGTGTATTCATCTTCTTTTTATTCTAATATCTCTACTGCCAACATGGTTCATCACCTGAAAGCCACCCTTTTCTATTTTAGAATGAACAGTTAAAGCAATCTTTGCCCCATTCCTTCTGCCATATGTCCGCCTACTTTCTGCCGCATGTTATGAAAACAAGAGTTCATAAAATAGAGACTCTCCCACCCCTTTCTAATTGCAGTACCATTCCCACTCTCAAGTTTATTTTTAAATGAAGTTAATAGTTACTGTGAATTTCCAATGAACATGTTTCATTAGGGATGGACGAATCATTCAGACTTTTTTTAAATAAAAAAAAACCTCCCACATTTGATTTTTTTCTCAAAAAAATCAGTTCCTTTCAACCCTTTCTGTGATCAAAACATGCTAACATTTATTAGTTTCAGAACCAAAGGAAATCTCATTTTGTCCATCTCTGCCAGTCAAATTCACTAAAGAATATTATTTGTGGCAATGGATAGGATATATCTGCTTGTTTTTTTATTATATTTTACAATTTAATTTCCTGGCTTTTAATATTTCTAGATTGTATTGCATCTCACCCAGAGATTTTAGGGTCTGGACAGTGAGAAGAGGTTTAAAAAATAGAAAAAGAATCTTTTTTAAAATGAGTGTATGCACTCTGTGTCTGGAGGCGGAGGAGGAGGAGGAGGAGGAGGAGGAGGAGGAGGAGGAGGAGGAGGAGGAGGAGGAGGAGGAGGAGGAGGAGGAGGAGGAGGAGGAGGAGGAGGAAGGAATCAATATTTGAACATGGGACAAACAAGGATGACTTGCAAGGATTGAAAGGTATAGAGAAGCACAGTGAATGGCAAACCATTTTCTTTCCCTTTAAAAAAATATGTTGCTCTAATTTCTTTTACTGGCTGTTTACTTTTTTCATTCTTGCATTTTGCATAATCTTGCTTACTCCAGAAGTGATTAGCATGGTTGCTAGTATGGAGATATATATGAAGTTTTCACGGGTACTTACAAGTATGATGAATATCTTTGTTCGGGTATTTTCCCATGTCATTATAGTTGTGCTTTTAAAGTTGTAGCAACGTTTTGGCAGAATATCATCTGCCATCATCAGGCTTCTGTATTGTGTTCATCTGTGAGTCAGACTTTCACCATGGAAATGGAAACAAATAAACAACTACCATTCCTAAATGTACTAATCTACAAAAAAACAGATGGCACACTAGGACACACTATATACCAGACGAAAACACACACCAACCGCTACCTCAACGCCCAATCCCACCACGACCCAACACAGATAAACTCCGTGGCCAAAACAGAACCAAACACCTGACAGACAAGACACACATAAAGACTGAACTATGCACCCTGACTAAAGTACTGACAGCTAACAGCTTCCACAAAAGCAAAATCACTGGCTTGATCCACAGTGAAAGTCTGACTCACAGACGAACACAATATAGAAGCCTGATGATGGCAGATGAGATTCTGCTGAAACGTTGCTACAACTTTAAAAGCACAACTATAATGACGTGGGAAAATACCCGAACAAAGCTGAATACCATACATATATATATATATATATATGTATGTATGTATATATGTATATGTATATGTATATGTATATGTATATGTATATGTATATATTAAGATTGGAAGTATCTAGGCAACGTTTCGATGAAGTCTCATTCATCATCTTCAGGCTTCTGTCTTCAGCTCTGTGCTTCTCAGAGTGATGTGAGCTTGCAGCTGCTTCTTCCTTTTAACTGCTAGTGGGGGTGTGACTTGATTGGGTGGGGGCTTGGCTGTGTTCTGATTGGGTGGGGGTGTGTTCTCATTGGTTGAGGGTTTGGCTGTGTTCTGATTGGTTGGGGGGTTGGCCATGTACTGATTGGCTGGAGGTGTGTTCTGTTCAGGTGGGGGCTTGGTTGTGCTCAGGTTGGTCTTAGTTACTGGGGGATTTGAGCTGGTGAGCTGTGATCTTGCTGTTTGGCTTCGAGTTCGTGGTCGTGCTGCATCTTCATGGTAGGGGTCAGTTCGCTTCATGTATGGCTCAGAGGGGTTTGAAGTGGGTAGTGATGCAGCTGCAGTGCGGCTTCTGGTCTGTGGTCCTGTCTCATCTTCTGTGTGGGTGTGAGTCTGCTTTTTACGTGGAAGTGTGGTGGTGGCATCTTGTGTGGCCCTCGTGGGTGTGGGTCTGGTGTCATTCATCATGTTAGGTACTCGTCTGTTCATGAGGGTGGGTTTCCAAATGGCTGGTAAGCGGGAGGTGTCATCTCTTTTATTCATGCTGTGTGGGAGTTTTTCTATCTCTATGGCTTCTCTGATTATTCTGTTGTTGAAGTGTTCGGTTTTGGCGATAGTTCTGGTATTTTTAAAGTCAATCTCATGTCCAAACCCCCAACCAATGAGAACACACCCCCACCCAATCAGAACACAGCCAAGCCCCCACCCAATCAAGTCACACCCCCACTAGCAGTTAAAAGGAAGAAGCAGCTGCAAGCTCACATCACTCTGAGAAGCATAGAGCTGAAGACACAAGCCTGAAGATGATGAATGAGATTTCATCGAAACATTGCCTAGATACTTCCAATCTTATGTGGGAGAAAACCCGAATAACCAAAGATCCACATACAAATACCCGCGAGAACCTCAGAAAATATATATATATATATATATATATATATATATATATATATATATATATATATATGTATGTATGTAATGTATGTATGTATGTATGTATATGTATATATATATATATATATATATATATATGTATATATATGTATATGTATATATATATGTATATATATATATATGTATGTATATATGTATATATATATATATATATATATATATATATATATATATATATATATATATATATATATATATATATATATATAGACGTTTTGGCAGAATCTCATATATCATTGCTTCGTATATATAGGCTTTATATATATATTTTCTGAGGTTCTCGCATTTTGTATGTATTTGGAGTTGAATTATCTAGCGATGGTCATTCATCATGGCTTCCGCCTGAAGACACAAGCCTGAAGTGATTGAGATTCATCAAACATTGCTAGATATATACGCGGAGAACCGAACCAAAGATATATATATATATATATATATATATATATATATATATATATATATATATATATATATATATATATCTTTTTACTATATATATTATATATATAATAAAAAGGCTTGTATTTAAAAAATACAAGAGTAGAGCAAAGGAAGACAAAACACAAATAAGTGGTTTGTTCATTGATTCACTGAATCATTCTTTTTTGTAAATTTTTGGAATTCTTACTAGAAACTCCCCACTGCTTCATCTTCAGTTGCCTCTTGTTGTGAGAATCAAGGATTAAGGTGAGTAGAAAACTTTGACAAGGATAGAAATAATGATTACTATATATGGGGAAGATATATACCTATTATCCTTAACTGAATGAAGAACTTCATGGCCAGTTCCCTACAACCAATTTACAGAATCACTCAGCTGTCCCTATGGCAAATAAAATCTGTCTAATTTTCACTGGTTTATTATTATTATGATAGCTAGGTAGTTTTATGACTCACTAATATTCCTCTATGAATGAAGAACAAATATAGATCAGAGTGAAAATCTTTGTTGTATTTTAAACTGCTAAAAGGAAACCTGCATGCATGTGCTGGCTATAATGAGCTAAAGTCTCTCTGTTTTAAAAGCTTAGCAATGTATGCAAATTTTTCAATCAATATTTTAGCATTATCTAATTGTTCTTCCTGGAATAACCCAATAAGAAAAGTCAATATCTTGGATACCTTGGAAAGATTATGGATGTAGATGAGGTTCTCTGCATGTTCTTTGTAAATTGGATTTCTCGTCCCACTCCACATATTTGTGTGCAAGAGCAAATTATTTGTAACTGGGTGATTACAGGAAGTGATTATTCTTTGATGTCTTTGAGGATGTGGACACATTCTTTAAGGCAGTGGATAGTAACCTCTTTGGACAAGTACTCTCTTGATCAAGCCTTTTTGGACTATTTATGACTTTCTCCTTTTAGGAAAGTTTTTTGGAGACGAGGGTGGGGTTTCAGTGAGAGAAATCCTAGATTAATTGGATTTTCCTCAACCAAGATTAAGGACTGGAAGAGAAATAGCACTGGTCACTACTGGGTGATGTTTGTCAGGGCCAAGAGAGAGTTCCCACCCCATGTGAAGTTAAGGCAGCTGGGAGACTGATAAGCGTCTTCTCAATGCCTCAATATCCCACCTTCTGGAAAATTTTGCATCCTGAGATACAAGCCACCCAATCTGGCCTTTAAGGAAGGTAGTTAAATTTCTTGCTATTTTGCAGTGCTTGGGGGCACTGATGGTGGTAGTGGTGACAGTTAAACTTTTGTTGTTTATCACTGAGAGGGAGTTTATTCGTGTTTTATTTTTATGTTGTAATTAAACACATTGTATCTTAGTAGAGAGATGATATATAGGTATTTCTATAAATACATAAATATCTTTTGAAGTCATGAAATGGTAGGAAAACTAATAGAGAAAAACATTTTTGTAGGCATCTAATGAGATAACAGTGAAATCTAAACCAAAAGCATCTGATTCATTTATCAGTACTTTAGTTATCAAAAAATGACTCAAAACATTTATGTAAAAACATTATATAAAAAGATCACAATGACTTTGAAAACATGTGCAGTTGAAAATAAATCACACATCTTTGAACCATTTTTATTCATTCTTGCACCCTCCTTTTGGACTCTTCTTTTTGCTCAGTTGCTTCATAATTAGCTGGCCCTTAAGGTGCACACAGATTCCTTAGATGTGCATTTTAATTAAGCATCCCTCAGAAGCAACAAACTGTATCAAGAGAAAAACAGATGTTTAAAATATCAATAAAAGCACAACAAGAAGTCCACCTGTGATCCTGAGACTGAGGATACCGATTAAACCTTTAGCTTAATGGCACGTTGGGGATTGGACTCTTTTGGTAAATTTTCACTTTGCTCTCTCCCAAAATATCAAGTATCTAATTTTCCTCTATTCATCAAACTCTGTTCATCTTCCATGGAAGAAGCAAAACTCAAAGGTGATAGAAGCACAACTAAAGACTTCAGCAAAGACATACAATAGGTGTGAATTGTTGGGAGTCATATTTTACTGCAAAGTTACAAAATATGTAGTCTTCCAACTACACCAGAAATAACTAAATTCATACTTTTTTCAGTTTAAATATGAAAATTGAAACTAAAAATACACGCTTACAATAGACAAATATAATCTGTCACAAATAAAGCTTGCAAAAGTACACAGTCAGAACAATCTAACAAAATTGAATGGTAGGAAGTTTAAGGCACTCAGTATTGCTTATATGCTCAATAAAACACATAATAACATATGAGATTAATGACTTCAAGATGGTGATGCAAGGTAGGATATCCATGAGCCTGGAAATGCCTAGACTTAAACTTTCTTCAGTGGGTCTTGCCAATAGTTCTAATCTTTTCAGGTTCATAGTTATCCATACTATTATGATTTCCTCTACCCAAGAGATCAGGATGTGTTCTGTGAATTTCAAACCCAATCAAGGAGTTTACTTTTTCTCTGCAAAATTGGAGAAAAGGAGTACAGAATATTGTGCATGTTCCAAGACCTTTAAAAGGCTGCATGATTAAATAAGGTTGAATGAAAGAAAATATATGAGGGGAAGCAACCAAGCATACCACTCCAAGTACAAAGAATTCTTGGGATACACACTGCAATATAGATCCAAGCTTGGTTTTATTTTCTTCTCTTTCTCATTTGTAAAGCTTGGCCACCTACTGTGACAACTCATCAAAGGTTATTTTCTATGCTTTGATAAATTGGCAAATGTACATTGAAAGTTCTGCCAAGTATTTAGAATGTTATGGCAACCTCTCCTGTTTTCAGAAGGAAGTTTGTTAGATGATGAAGCAAGAGCAATGTTCAAATTGGGTAATTTTAAAAGAAGATTAGACAAAGTTATAGAGAATATGTACCAGCCCTTTGAGATAATCTAGGTAAAAAACCAAAACATAAATACTAACAGTGCCTTGAAAGCCCATGTCTCTCTTTCTCTCAATCTCCGCCCCGCTTTGCCTTTACTTTCCAAAAGCTAGGCCAGATGCCTTCTGAAGTGTTTTCTGTGCCCCAGCCTTCTGTGGATTGAGATGTCTCTTGTTTGACTACTTCCCTGGTTGCAGCTCTGTCTCCTCCTGTCTCTCAAGGATATTCCCACAGACCACTACAATATGGAGCTGTGGTGACACAGTAGTTAGAATGCAGTATTGCAGACTAATTCTGCCAACTACCAGCAGTTCAATCCTGACCGGCTCAAGGTTGACTCAGCCTTCCATCCTTCCAAAGTCAGCAAATGAGGACCCAGGTTGTTGGGGGCAATATGCTGGCTCTGTAAACCATTTAGAGAGGGCTGTAAAGCACTGTGAAGCTGTGTATAAGTTTAAGTGCTATTGCTATTGTCTGATGAGCATACAATAATGTCATGATCAAAGTAACTGTCAATACCAGTTACTATAGGAAAATAACTGGAAGTAGCTTTTGTCTAGATAGGGGACTTTTCATATATATTTACATTTAGGGGAAGGTTTCACGCACATGGTGAATCACAAACTGGAATGTGGTTCAAATGTGGGATATATCATGATTTGCTGGCTGGATCTATCACATGAATCCAGAAAATTGAGCTATCCAAACCACAACATTGTTAATAATGGATGCACATGTAATACAAACACAATCAATGTATATGTGCTTTTAATCCCCTACTCAGTCCCCTACTATACTAATCCTTCCACTAAGAAATGGAAGTTCACACAAATACAGGCTAAGATCACATATTCTACCAAACCGCAATATTAAATTGACAGAGCATTCTCTCTTTCATATTAAAATCAAGCCAAATTTAACTATAGATTCCTTTAACTATCCTTTTAACTTAAATATTCTAATTGTTACTAGCATTATACACTAAATGCATAAGCAAACCTCAGCTGTGTTTTGTTTAATTATCTTCAGAAATTTTTGAAAGATCATTTTAAGCTTTAACACACCTGTTAAAAGAAAGCAGAGATTAGTGTAAGAAAAATCTTTGTACAAATCACCTTAAGGATCTACACCCTCCTTGGATTCCAATAATTTGATTAAACCTCAGAGGGAGAGTGACCATGATTCTCTATCCTGTTTTTGTGTTTTCCAATCAGAAAGAATGGGGGTGGGGGTGGATAACAAGACAATAGTAACTGAAACCCCAGCTGTGTCTCACCTTCACTCCTTTGTGACCAAAGAAGCTTTCAAAAATTCTACCCAAAAACATTCAAAAGCACTCTGGAAAAAAAGATACATCTTTCATAGAGGAAGAAAGCTCCTAGAATATTGGAAGATGGAAAATTAAGCAAAAACAAATACGGCACCTAACCAAACTGCTCAGTCCAATTAACTTTTTCTCAATTTTCTCTGAATGTAGGTTCTTGGCCCTTGAGCTAGAAAACAATAGACCCTGCTAAAGATGTACAGCTTCTCCATGGGAAGCTATAAGCATAATAACTACCCAGAGACTCTTTTATAGGGATCAGATTCCTTGTAGCATTTGGTTGCTCCAACACAATCAGCACGAAATTGGCTTTCACATCCTAACACAGTACATTTCTAAAAGGCCAGGAAACAGATCAACAGCTAGTTCCTAATAGCTAGTCTCTGTTCATGAAGTATTTATTTTCTCCACCAGAAATCTACAGAGGTAGCACTGGCACAAAAGGCTTTTTCTTTTAGGAGATGAGTAAGAGGCTGGGACTTATATATTGGGTGAAACAGTCCTGCCAACACTTTCCTTGATGTGTATATAGGCCTACCACAGTTTCCCTGCTGGATGCATAATAAGTGAAAAGCTACACCATGTTTAGCAGCCAAGATTGGAAATGGCACCATGTTCAGTAGCCAAAATGAATGGCTGGAGGCATGAGATAACATTCAGTGAAGCATGGCTTTTAACTCTTCCAAATGAGATTCAATTCTGGTAGCTATATGCAATGAAATGCTTGACCTAAGACTTCAATATGTGTTGTTAATGTAAAATATGGGAGGGGAGGGGATTGAGCAAGAGGACAGAGCCAGAGGGGGCATTGCAAGAAGGGACAAAATGCTAGCATGGTCACATAAACATAGCCCTGAAACAAATCATGGTGTTCTGTTTCAATGGTAGAGCATGTACTCTGATTTTGAAAGGTTTCAGTCTTTGATATCACCCATTAAAAAAGCATCAGCTAGCAAGTGATTGGAAAGATCAAACTATCCTGGCATTTTGGAAAGATCTATTATAGCCTTCACAATAAAAGAGAATACCAGTATTTGCAGCTCAGGGTTGCAGCGAGAAGTCCTTGGTGCTCTCTTAGCTTGGTTTTATTTTCTTGCAGATGTTTCATTACCCAAACTAGGTAACATCATCAGCGTGATGATATCATCAAGTTTGGGTAAAGAAACGTCTACAGGAAACCAATCAAGCTCAGAGAACACCAGAGTGCTGGTGTTATAATTGATGAGTGCTGGGTTATAATTGATGAATAACATGAATTAGTATGAAGATGTACCTAATAATGTTAAAAGAAGAACCCTATATGGGGGCTGTATCAGTATTTGTAGTTTGCTAGTCACTAATAGTGCCTTGAGAGAAAAATGTCCAGGCCATCCCTAGAGATATTGAAATTACCATTCCTAGAATTATCAACCCACTATGATTAGTATCTAACTTGGAATTTTGGCAACTTCAGTCATGGAATCTCTGGAAGGTATATATGATTCGTTATGAAACTGCCCATTTTTATTTTTTTTGGGAAAATGGTCTTATGTGACCTGAGGCTCAGAAGTTGTTTGCTGAATTATAGTTCAGAGTGATTTTCTATACGCCATCAATGAGATGCAGAGTTTCTTCTTAGAACCACAGTCAGGTAGGCTGCAATTCAGACAGAATCTCATAAAAATCTAGTGTGTGAGACTGTCATGAGAACTTTGAAGAGAATAGGTTTTGCAATCAGCAAGCAAAGAAGAGAAAAAATCAAGGAGCATTTTCTACCACTTGATGGTATGAGATCATAAAGGGAGGAAGATGAGAGATTCTGCAAACTGTTATAGGAAGCTCATCAGAACAAGGAAAAGAGAATAAGGGAAAGTATGCAAGTTTACAAAAGAAAGCAGCAATTTTTTTAAGGAAAGAAAAGCTACTCAAAAGCTACTATGTTGTGATTCCAAGCATGGAGAGAATTCAAATATGAAAAATGAAATGCAGCTTGAACCATATTAGAACTTAGTATTCCTGTACATTAATTTCTGTACAGGAGGAAAAAATGTAGGCAATACATTTGGGCATCTATTAAAAACCTGCAGATTTAACTTTTTATGCTATTGCTTTTTAAAAAAATCAAGTTACGTGCCTTTGAATGGATTCAATGTTTTGGAAGAGTTTCTGTTATCTACAAAAGCCCCTTTTTCCACATTATTCCAGAAAATTAAATCCAAATGGCTTTCAACTGAATCAGCAAAATATCTGGACTAAATTGACAATCTGATTTAGACAATTTGTATCTGAGCCAGTTGTCACCATTCTAATATTTATGGCAATTTCTAAAATTTCCCTAATTCCTAATACACACTGTACATAAATTGGGAAATCCTAATAATTTTTCTTACTTCCACCTTTCCATAAAGACCATTTCTGCCATTCTTAAATATAATGAAAACATTACTTACTGAGATATTTCATTTGATAGTTCCATATAACAATGCTTCAATTACATCCATCATTAGAAAAAAAACCTTAATATAGTCACGAATTAGTCAAATGGCATAAATCTCATTGCATAACAGTGTAGTGGTACATATTTAAGGATTCTATGGGAAAACAGCAAAAAAAAAAAGTCACAAATTGTCAAGACAGTTGTAAATGTGAACTAGTTACCAGAAACCTGAGGAAGGAGGGAGGAGAGTGGCAGTCATAACTTTGAGGATGAATTGTAAGTAGTTTGTTCTTTTTTTTTAAGTCCAGCATAACTTCAAATGTTTGTTAAACAACCAGTCATAAGTCAAGGACTACCTGTAGTTATAGAGTGGGTTTCCTTTCAGCATTAGGCATTTATCCAATCTCATTCTGCCTGGGTATACTTTCTGTCTATAAGACAAAAGGCACCTGTGGTCCACAATTATGGATTTTGCAAATTATGAAAAGCAGCATTCATGTAGACATTGTAAAACATCCATCTTCAATGGAATAGTTTGAGCTTGCCAGTGCTGTGATTCCACTTATTGTGATTCTATTTGTTTCTAATATGGCATCTGTCAGCTTTGGAAGCCATATTAGCACCAGAAGCTTCCATGCTGCCATATTCCCATGCCTTTGGAGTTGGAGTTTGTTTTTCTGGAACACTGACAGCACGTTGAGATCTATGCAGGCAGTCTGATGAATAAACAGGGGAATAGCATCTTTGCTGAGTCCTTTATAGTCCCACATTCCTTCCATTCAACCACCCCAGGGTTTCATACCAATATTAGATCCTCATGTTAGTTTACAGAGCCAAGTCTTAGTACAATTCCAGAAAGCAAGACAAGTGAATGCAAAGAGGCAAGATGTTCCAGAGAGTGGGATCAATAGCAGAAAAGTCTCTCTTCTAATTCTTTAGCCAATGGGTCTGTAATAAGCTCTTCCTGTCTAACTTAAAACATGGAACATAAAATAATAGGGTTGGAACATAGCAAAGATTTTTTGATAGCATACAGCTAAATCTTGTCGAGGCTCTGAAAGTTCAGGCTTAAAGTGGAAGGGTTTCATACTTAGAAAAAATAATTACTGTCTCCAAATTTAATTCTGCAGCAATCCTATTACTTAATGCCTACCTACACCAACTGTGAGTTCTGTTTTGTTGGATTTATTTGCACTATGCTCCTGGGTTAATATTCACCCCAAACTGGTTTTCTTGTTAGTCTTTGTAGTTAGCTTTCCAGAGCAGTCAATGATTGTGGGTTTCCCTTAAATACTTGGAATAGGACAATGGCTTCTTTATTTCAAAGTTCATTTGAAATCTGTGCAATAATTCTTCAAATGCCTGATTATTTATTTGCTTGTCTTAGCTTTTTAAATCAGGCATGTCAATTAACCCTAATTTAAGATGTTCAACCATTACATTATTATGATTGCACTGAGAGTTTATTCTATTTCTTGCAGTTGGGATTTTTTTTTCTGTTACACACAAGTAATTGGTCATGTTTTTGTGCAAGACTAGTTTAGAAATATTTTCATAAATAAATAAGTCTGATTATATGTCTCCTTGTTGATTGCTTGAACAGCTAAGCCTCAAGGTTAATTCAAGAATTTATTAACTTACATTAGCTTTCTGTTAGAAGTAGAAGGATAACTACATAAATAGGTTTGGTGACTATGGAGCTTTTTTCAGTTTAAGTGCTGAGTTTAGAGCAATGCCATCAAATGGGGAAAACTTTATTAATTAAAAAGCACTGATCTGTCTTACAATCATTCACAGCTCAAAAATGAAATTAATGAATTATTTTTTTTCCTAATTGCACAATTGCACACAATGACCTCTCCACAGTATTTGGAAATGTCAATAGGTTGCAGGTTTAGAAATGAGATTTCAGAGTCAATTAGATTTGAGCATATCAGAATAATATTGCATTAATCCTTTTTTGTGTGGAGAGAAACCAGATGCTTTGTGTGGCTGTGACATTTAATGGAAATCTAAATGGAATAAGATAAAAATGGACCACATGCATATACATGTGGCTGAAAATTACTGTTTTTTAATCATTTCAGCTTCTAGGATCTACTCAGCATCATATTTTATCCAGTGTACTTTGTAAACTGCAAAAATAACTTTTCCGAGAAAACATTTCATGGGCTTCAAAATGCTAAGAATCTAAACTGTAGAGACAGAAATTCAGAGATCCATCCTCAAAATTCACCTTATATAGGCATGAATCTCACTATTATGTTCTTGGAATTTAACCAAAGGTAGAAAGAAAAGGGACATCCCAGGAATAGAGCAAGAATAGTTGGGATATTCGAAATACAATTCATCAAGAACTCAACTCAGCATCGTATTTTATACTATTCCTTCAGTAGAACTCTGAATAACATGAACTGATAATTCCTCCCCTCCAAAAAGCCAATTTTTAAAAAATCTGGGGCACAAATACTTGTGTGAGACTGTTGTACTAAGAACAATGACAAAGCATTCCTAGGAGAGAACAGAATGGTGGAGTAGCTGTTAAAAGCCAAGGTGTGTAAAAATTAACATAATTGTATAAAGAATTTAGAGGGTAGACCAATTATTATCTATAAACATGGTATCAAGGGCTGTAGTGCCACAGTGATTAGAGTGCAGTATTTCAGGCTAATTATGCTCACTGCCAGCAGTTCGATTCTGACCAGCTCAAGATTGACTCAGCCTTCCATCCTTCCAAGATACATTTGTACAAGGGGGTGTGGTTTATCTTGATGATATCCTGGTCTATACAGAAACTCTTGAGAAGCACATGAAATTAGTACAGTCAGTTCTGAAAAAACTTCGAGCCGCCAAACTGTATGCAAAATTGCCCAAGTGTGAATTTCACCAAGAGAAAATTGACTATTTAGGTTACCGCATGTCGCATGAAGGCAAAGAAATGGACCCGGAGAAAGTCCGGGCCATTTTGGAATGGGCTCCTACTCACACCAGAAAGCAATTGCAAAGTTTTCTGGGATTTGCTAATTTTTACCGTCAATTTATTCCAGCATTTGCAAAGATTGTGCTGCCTATTACAAACCTCCTAAGGACTAAGGGAGAGTTGAAACCAAGACCCAGTCGACCGTTGGAGTGGTCCATGGAAAGCTAAAATTACTTTTTGCAGCTGAATCGGTGCTAAAGCACCCAGAGATAGATGCCCCTTTCATGATCCAAGCCGATGCAAGTGATGTAGCAGTGGAGGCGGTGCTACTGCAAGCAAATGAGACTGGAACTTTGCAATCTTGTGCTTACACCTCCCGTAAACTATCTGAGATGGAAAGAAGATGGGCTATTTTGGAAAAGGAAACTTTTGCTGTCCATTGGGCTTTATTAACCTGGAGGCATTTTCTTGAGGGGGCAAAACACCCTTTTGAGGTGTGGACAGATCATAAAAAAATGTCACCTAAGCAAGTCCGCTGGGCACAATACTTTAAACGGTTTAATTTTTCATTGAAATACCTCCTGGAGGGGAACAATTTTATGGCAGATGCATTATCTAGATTACCCCAATATAACAGTATCCACCCAATGGTTACCAGAGTCCAGAAAAAGGGAGATGTCGATCTTTCCAAGGACTTGACTGCACAGTTACAGTTAAAGAAACTCTGAGAGTAGATGATTGGTTCCTGACCCACTCAAATGACTGTACGATAAGAGATGGTCTGGCATAGGTGGGGGCCAAGTTATATGTACCAACTAGCCTGAGGGGGCCCACTTTAAAGCAAGCCCATGATTCAAAAGCTGCTGGACATTTTGGATTCATGAAAACCTTACATTTGGTCAAATGGCAATTCTGGTGGCCTACTTTAAAGAAGGACATTGAAGCTTACATAACTAGTTGTCCAATTTGTGCTTCAGCTAAATGGCCACCTGGAAAACCTGCCAGCTTACTACAACACATAGTTAGGCTGACTGCTCCATGGAAGGAAATTTCCATGGACTTTATAGTGGGATTGCCTGAAAGTGGGGGAAATACAGTCATTTGGGTGATAACTGACTTGTTTTCCAAGCAGGTACATTTCATACCTTGTGCAAAAATCCTATCTGCAAAAACCTTGGCTAAATTGTTTATTTTGCATGTCTATATATTACATGGGGTTCCTGAATGGATCATTTTGGATAGAGGAGTCCAATTCACATCAAACTTTTGGAAGGAATTCCTGAAGCTATTGGGCTCTGCCCAGGGCTTAAGCTCCACCCATCACCCACATGGGGCTTGTGAGAGAACTAACTCAGTATTAAAACAATACCTTAGATGTTATATTAATTATCAACAAGATGATTGGTCTGACCTATTGCCTTTTGCAGAGGTGGCATATAATAACTCGGTTCATAGTATCACTGGTTTTACCCCATTTAAAGTAGCTTCAGGGCAGGATTTTGTACCCATACCAAAACTTCCTCAAGAGAAACCCAATGTTCCATCATTGACCAAGTGGATAACCCAACTCCAGCTTACCTGGCCAGTTACCCGTAAAGCATTAGATGATGCTCACAAGAAGCAAGCTGATAAAAAGAGAGCTCTACAAAAACCATACCAAGTGGGGGACAAGGTCTTCTTGTCTACTAAGTATTTACAAACCACACAGAAGTCTAAAAAATTGGGACCTAAATATGTTCGACCTTTCCCAATTGTACAAATAATGAATCCTGTAGCAGTGCAACTGAAATTGTCAAAGACCCTTAGACAGATTCATCCTGTCTTTCATATCAGTCTATTAAAACCAGAACATATCTCCAATTTGCGACCTGCTCAGGCCAACCCCCCAGTCCCTCTTTTGATTGAGGGTGAGCAGCAATTTGAGGTTAAAGAAATTTTAGACTCAAGGAAACAAAGGGGATGACTCCAATATTTAGTTGTTTGGAAGCATTTCCCTCCTTCTCAGTCTGAATGGGTAAATGAATGAGATATTAGAGCCCCTAGGCTCATGCAAGTGTTTCGTTCAAAATATCCTGACAAACCTTAACTTTTGTTAACTACCTTTTCCTGACTTAACTACCTTTTCCTGACTTTCGAATGTGTATTATCCTGTTGTCTTAATTTTTTTTCTTTTCCAGGGCTAATGCCTCTTTTGCAGGAGGGCTGAATGTCAGCCTTCAAGAATCTTTACTTTAGCTTGTCTTTCAGCAGCCATAGTAATGGCGGGGGGAGAATCAATTGGGTTTTGGGGGGAAGTGTGCTGGAGGCTTTCGAGAATGAACTGTAAAACTTGGGGAAAACTTTATTGTTTATGCTTACTTGCTTACTGTGCAGCTGCAGCATCTTATCTAACCAGGCCAAGGTCAATGACCAGGTGTCTGCATCATCACCTGAAGATGCCCCACATGACATTATACACATCTCAGATTGGATGGACTGTTTGAAGTATTCTGGGTGGGAATGCTGCCATGACTTTGTATATGTGATTTTCCGTGCCTAAATTCTCAGATCTCGAATTCTTTTGATGCTACCACTTGATTTCCAGTAAAAGTTATTTTCTCTATAACAATCATGTCTAACAGTGTCTTTCTTGGATTTTGAATGGAGCACTATCTGACAGAAGGATACAATGACAAATTCAGGTGTCCCATTTTCCAACATTTGGCATCCACATGGTGGTCCGATCCAACTTTCAGCTGATCCTGTAGCAGATGAAACTTCTCATTTATTAGCTTGTTTTTCAGAATCTCCATTCTTGATAATGGTAATGATATCACAAAAAGAATAGCTTTTGTTGCTGTACAATAACCCAACTGGAGGCAACCTTTAGTCTCAGGTAGCTTCATTTGCTAAATGGGATTGTCTCATTGTTAAACCTGAGTGGATATGTCATCAATGTTTTTTTATAGTCAAAGATCAGAGCAAGTCAAAAACTCTCAAGGAATATCCAGTTAAAAAATTCTAGAATAAAATACTGAACAAAAAATAAAATCTAAATTAAAACCACAATTTGGCATCCAATCTGTGAGTTGCACATGAACAAAACACAGCATGGCCTAAATATATAATATGTCAATCCTTAAACTATGAGGCCCATAGTCATTAAATACTAAAATACAAAAATGCAAGAGAGTGATAATACAAAAGGGTTTGGTGCATTAATTGTGTAAAATAGCTGTGATGGATAGTGCTTCTCTAGCCACCTGCACTGTGATCACAGTGTGTTCAGCTTATTTTTCAGAATTCCCCTTCTTAATAGTGGCATTGACTTCATGAAAGGAATAGCTGGTGTTGCTATATGATCGCACAACTGGAGGGGGTCAAGGTGGCTCACGTGGTAAGACTCTGGGCCTGTGCACCACTGAGGATGGCAGCTCAGCAGTTCAATTCCTGTGAACGAATAAACTACATAGGGACAAGAAAGGAGCCTCGGGTAAAGATAACACTGCTCAAAAAAATTCCTTTCACAGAGGCAGGCAGCCACCTCGGTGATCCCTGGCTAACACGTGCCATATGCTAAATAAATAAATAAGCCCAACTGGACTCAACCTTCACTCTGAACTAGCTTTATTTGTTGAGTGGGATTGTCTCATTGTTAAATCTGACTGGATATGTCATGCTGCACAGTTACTGGTGGAGGAATGAAGTAGTCTGTCTGCATCAAAACAATCAATTCAACCAAAATGGCAGGGAATTAGGGCAACAAATAACACAGCACTGGTGTAGGAAAGCTAAGCTCTAGGCTGTACTGAAAGCCAATGTGTCAAAAACTCATTTTTGTTCCAGAATTGTTTCATGAAGAATATTATTATATGTAATTCTTTCTTTCCTTCCAAACGGTAGAATTAAGCAGCATCATTTTTCAGTCATTGAAAAACCCATTATATTAAACATCAGTGGTGATATCATATTCTCTGGGACAAATGTTCTCTACACTAGCAGAATCCCAACAGGAAAATTCAGGTCATGAAGAACTATTGTGTGATGGAAGAGTGCCTGATTGTTACTGGCTTTCTTCTGATTGTGGTTGCTTAATTAAAATATAAAGTATCAAAGAACAAAGTTGGTGAAAAATATGGTGTTCCTGTGGCACCCAGCAAATTAAGTATATCAGACACTAAAGACGAATGAGGTATTTCCATATTTAGAATAAATGAATGAAATTTTTCAATTGAAAAGCAGCATTTAGTTAGGGAATAGCTACATTTGCAAAGAAAGCATTAGGCCTAAGGAAATACCAAAGATTGTGGTTTTTTTTCATGGAAATTGAAGGAAACTCAACACAAACTCAGTGCAAAGATGATGCATAAAAGCAATTTTTGCACAGCCACAGCTGCTTCAAAGTAAAGATAAACGTTCCCATGGATTTATTCTGAAGCAACATTCATCTCTGATTTGCAACATGAAATTAATATTTATTTATTTCAAAAAAGAAGCCATATTCTTTTTAAAAAAATCTTTGAAGAAGTCCCCCCCTGGTATTTCAACATCATATACACAAATAATCAATTCAATCTTTTCTCACAAATGAACGCAAACATATGTGTCCCAGGATAATGCTGCAGGATCCAATTTGGGTAAGTCACTGGGACCAGAGGTTTAGTCTTCTGAGCTTTCGGACTTGTGCTGGAGCCCATCTTCAGGGAACTTCCCTCTACAGTAGCAGAGTATGTGCTGTTCTGTGTGTGGTATTTATATGGTGCTTGTGGTATGTGTTTTTTTAAGTGCTGACTGTGTTGATGGCTGGCTTTTAAGTCATTGACTGTCCTTCCCTTCTGCTGTCCAGCCCTCAAATTCTAAGTACTTGATATGCTGGTGGTAAATCAGCATTCCTGTTGACTGATAAGGGGCCTGTTTCCCTGGTTTCAATTACTTCCTGGGCTGTTTTTGTGTCTGCTCGTCCAACAATCTTAGTAGCCAAAAAGTTGAATGTATTCTTTTTTTTTCTTTCAGAAAAAAATCCATATAAGGTTTCCAGTCTTTCAAAAAAAAAAATTTTTTGTTTTATTTTTCTGGCCAAATTGGTCAGCTTCACAATTTTTGCAAGTTCTAAATTTTACAATCCAATCTTCCACTGATGATATTTCAATATTTTTCTAACATTTTGCATACAATTATCTTGCTGCAATTACCCTATACAATATTAATTTTCTATATTTCTTTTCTAATTCCTTGTTCATCAAACCCAGGAGGAATAATTTTGGTTTCATTATGATGTTAATCTGCTTTTTCTTTTTTCTTTTTGCTTTGTTGTATACATTTGCACCCAACAGGGTTTTCTTTTCTTTTTCCCCCACAGGACCATGATCCATGATAAAATGTCCCCCCCCCCCTTTTTTTTTTAACGTATTTCCAATCCTGAAACCATTTCCAGATCTGCTGGAATCTCATTTGTGGCTGCATCTGCCCATTCTAATTTTCTCCCAGAGACAATGTTCTGGAGGTTGCAGTGCAAAAAAGACTGCTACCCAAAACAAAGGTCAAAAAACATCTGCTGTCTTTTGACATCTCCTGTCTTGTTATTGTGTTTGTAGAAATAGTGAACAACCTGCAACCCCAGCTTTATTTATACAGCTAAGGTAATACAATATCAGCTTGACTTTCTCATCTACAAACATTCCATTTGGATGCAGAATCTAAATACTTTATCAGAATCAGTCTGAAACAACTGATCAAATTTACTAATAGGAATTTAGAGAGGCACATTTCAAGGAAACTGTTCTGCTTCACTCTATACAATTGTTAGGAGGTTTAGCACAGGATTTTTCTTCCTTCTACATGAAGATCAACACTGAACTATTGTACATTATCAGAGTTGTGCATACATTCTTTTCTAGTTTAACTAAGAGATACAGTATATTCTCTCAAGTTTGAGTACAGAATAACAGAGTTGGAAAGATCTTTTAATCAACACCTTGCTCAGGCAGGAAACTCTATACCATTTCAGACAAATGGTTCTCCAATATCTTGTTAAAAGCCTCTATTGATGGAACACCCACAACTTCTGGAGGTAAGTTATTCCACTGATTAATTGTTCTCACTGATAGGAAATTTCTCCTTAATTCTATGTTGGATCTCTGTTTGATAAGCTTCCATTATTTCTTTTTTTAAAATAAAGTTTTATTTGGGTTTTTACACTTACAAAATACAAGTAAAACATCTTTTTTGAAAATAGCATGGTCCCGGGTTACACTTCTTTATACAGACACAAAACTCAATTTCATGCTCCTTTTTGTATTCTATTCCATATCTTATACTATTTTACATTTTCTATATAGTTTTTCCCCTCTTTTGATTTTCTCGATTTTATTTTGATTATCTCATCTCAATTCAAATCATTATATTTATACTTTTGTCTGTTCTGTTTCAATTTCATATTATCTTTTCTCATTAAACAAGTTTTCTCCTGTAGTTACTAACTGGAGTATGATACCTTTATATCTTTTAATTTTATCCATTCAACTCTTATTTAAACTTCAATATATACCTTAAGGTTTTAACATTCAATATAATACATAATACATAACTTCCAATTGAATTCTGCTTGGCACATTCTTATAATACACACTATATTCTTTAAAAAAAAAAATATTATAAATATATGTAATTATAAACCCTCATTCCATTCCAGTTCAGTTCTATCATTAATAATCATTAAAATCTTAACATCTTTAACACTTCTTTTCAATTAAATATCATACTTCCTTGAAGAGACATATAATCTCTATAATTAATTTTTCCCTTATTTCTCTTCACGCATGTTTTATAAATCATTAAATATACCTTTTATTACATTTATTTATTGACAAGCATTCCACTGAATTACGATAACTATTTTATCAGACATTTTAATCATACATTGTTTCAAATTTTCTAAAATTATTTCTGTTTCTAATATAACCATACTATCTTATGTACCTTTGCAGAATCCCTTTTTCAATTAGATTTTCACCCATTATCTCTAAATAGGCCCTGTTTCTCTATATCTTGTTTCTGTCCTTTATAACTTCTTTTCCTTTCTTTCTTCCCTCTCATCTTCTCCCTCCCCTTTTTACCCCCTTGTCTCTCTACTTCTAATTCTCTCTTCTGCATTTCCCTCTTCTGTTGCTTTCTGATTCTATACTTATTTTTCAATCTATTCTTTTTTGGGGTTGTTTTTCCCAATCTTAAACTTTCCATTCTATTTCCCCCTTTTCCTTTTTTCCCCCATCTAAGATTATTTGTTCATTAAAGTTGGCTTCTTCTTTGTCACAATCTTCTTGTTCTGCAGGCATTTCTTGTTGTTTCTCATAATTCCAAATCTCCATTTTTAAAAACTGAAATACGAAGCCAAAAGAACCTCTCCCTTCTTGTGCATCTTCTTTGTACTTTTTAAGTTCCATTTTCAGTTCTTCTAAGAGTGGAGCCATTTTAAACACTTTTAAACAACCACCCGATTGATTTTAGTCATTCAAAACAATAACCAAGAATCCAGAAATCATCAAGTAATCCAGATAGTCCCGAGTTATATCTTCTTATTTCTTTTTCGACTTTCTCTTCCTGGGGTTTTTGTTGCGATATTTCAGTTAGAATGTATCTTTTGGAAGTCTTGTTGAGATTTTGCTGTAAATTCTTTTTTAATTCCAGGCAGTCTCCTCCCTTCCAGATCCTGTCCTTTTATTCTTCCTCTCTCCTTTTCTGTTTTCAAAAGCTTTTAATTATCCAGAAATCTTTATTATCCCTTTGACTTTTTATTTTCAGCATTAAATGCCTATTAATGTCAAAGTGGATTTTTTTTCCAATTTCTTACTTAAGTCTCTTAGCTGTCAGTATAGGAAAAGGAGGAAAAAAACCAAATCTTTTCCCTTTTCTTTCTCCTTCGCAGCTTAAAAATCTTCTTAGGGAACAATGTTATTGTTTTTTAATAGTTTCAATTCCAGGGTACCTTATTTGTTGCTTTTGCTGTTTGACTCGGTCAACCAAAACTTTCTTCTCTTATCTTCCTCCTGCACATTCTTTTTTTTTTTTTTTTTTTTTAAATAAATTTTATTAAATTTACAATTAAAAACATATCGACATTACATACACAAAAGGAAAAAAAAAAAAGAACACTCGGAATCTTACAAACTGGAAAGAAAGAGAAGAGGAGATGTAAAAGAAAGAAAGAAACAAAGGAAGAGAAAGAGAAAAAGAAAAAAAAAGATGCGTTTAAAAACAGACAATATCCTTTTGACAGTCTGCAAGATCCAATTCTCCTACCTTAATTTGAATACACACATCTTATCGATATCTATGCTTAAATTACCCATTGTCCATTAAGCAGTTTATCTCTGGACTAACCAATTATACCAAGAGTTCCAATTATCGTAAAATGTTGAAGCCTCTTTGTTTTTAAGTGCTATAGTTAATTTATCCATTTCTGCACAATCACATATTTTCTGGATGACCATTTGTTCTGTAGGTGCATAGGGTGATTTCCAACACTGGGCAAACGCTAATCTGGCTGCAGTTAGGATATGAATTGTTACATATTTCATCTTTTTGGGTAAATGTTTACCCTCCTGCACATTCTTTTCTGGTCGAGTTCTTCTTTGTGGTGGCCATTTCTGACCACCGCTGCAACTGCCTTCGGGAAAGGGAGTAATGGTCAGCTGGGGAGGAGAGATGCGGCTCTCCTCAACCCTGCAGGCAGTCTCCCCCCTCTTCACCATCTCTATGGGGTGGCTTAGCCCTGAAGCCAGCCAGCTCGGGCGCTCCAGCGGCGAGCACGGATCAAAGCCTCGCAGAGAGAGGGTTTCGGTCTGTCGCTGAAGAAGCTCAAACCGGAAGCCTAGCTTCCATTATTTCTTCTCTGCCCTCAGGTGCTTTGGAGAATAGTAGACCCCCACTTCTTGGTGATAGCCCCACAAATATTGGAAGAGTGCTATCATGTCACCCTTAGTCCTTCTCTTTGACTAAACATACCCAGTTCCCACAACTGTTCATTGTATGTTTTAGTCTCCTTATCATCTTTTTTCTCTTCTCTGCACATTTCTCTTCCCTGCAAGTTTTCATGGACAACTTGGTGTAGTTTTCTTGGTAAAAATATTGCATTTTTCTTCTTTTCTTCTTGGATAATTTTTCTTTTTCAAACTTCCAATCCACCCTGAAGACCGGAATTTCCTGATGGACTTCCCAATCCAACCCACTTTTTCAATTTCAGCTTGAGTTGTATGGTTGCCATCAGCCACTGTAATTCTCTTAATTAATGTAGACATATATTCATATTATATAAATTTCCACACTGTAAATCTCTTCTTTTCAAATCAGATAAAGTAAAGAAGATAAAGTATGTTATTTCCATGGTGATAGTTATGGGAAGGTGGGCTGGAATTTAACTGAGAAAAAAACAATAGGGTTTCTTGGTGCGAAAGGAAATATTTGCTATAACTGAGCATTGATTTCAAGAAGAATTTAAGCTCAGCTAACCTGGTTTGAACCCAAAATATTATGAATAGTCATTTGAAGATTTAAAAAAAGCTTTGGTCACCAATACAGTTTGATGGCTATGTTGCATTATTACTGATTATCCAATAAATTTTAAGAACCAAAAGTTTTCTAAATTGCCTTGATAGGTGCATTTACAAAATCACTATCCACCAATGAATCAGTTTGAATTTATTATTATTATTAGGGCCTGCATGTGTTAGACTGGGCTTTTGGGATTTGTTAGATTAAAATTATTATTTGTAGACTCAGGGAAAGTTGACGAAATGCATGAAGATGCTTGCCTTAAAATATTGCTTGTCAAGTTTTTCTTTCAACTGGCTTCTTGCCCAGGTTCTTCTTTTCAAAATCCCCCTTGCTCTTCTGGATCCATTAATTATGAGCAAATGACAGGTGATAATATTTATTTAGATAAATCTCTCATAGCATATCAAAAACTCAAAGAATCTTACAGCTTTGCCCAAGAGAATATATTATCCTAGTATTACAATAGAGAAACTCTCACTCATCATGCTTGTATTCCTCTTTCATTTATTCATTTACTAGAGCTTCTACATTGCTTATTCCCATAGGCTCAAAACAGCTTACAGAATGTTAAATAGAGGGTTGCAAATGTTCCATTCTTTTAATCTTTATCTAATTGAGTTTAATAAGCCAGACTTTTGCATCTCCCAAAAGTGTCCCAAAGAACCAGATCTTCTTGGAGCTTTGGAAGCCTGACAAGGTCCATGGGTAAGCGGTTCTATGTTGTATAGCTACACTAGTCCTTAGGATTAGTTGAAGGCCGTTTCATATTTGAGATCAAAGCCAAGATAAAGTTCTTTTCCTCCTCCCAAATAGATGCCAAATGGACTAGAAGCTGTATTGCATTTCAAATTAGAGATAAGAAATCATCCTCAAACATACTTAAGTGCTTTAGCTTTCTTTTGACAGTGAGGGTGTCTAAACCAGGTTAAGAAATTTGGAAAAGCTTATGTGCTCAACTTTAGCATATATCCTATTGCTTCCAGATCATCAGATGTCCAGTACAAATATTTTCAGAGTGGTATAATGAGATCACTGGCTAATCATAAGGCTAGAAATATTAACCAAATTAAACTCAAGGACTAATGTTTGAAAAACATATTAAAACCAGACACATCACCAAAAGCTAAAATCATAAGACTACATCTGATTTACTTTGGCCATGTCATGCGTGCAAATTGATTGGAGAAGTCAATGATGCTAGGATGATTAGTGGAACAAGAAGAAAGGACAAGCAAAGACCTCACTGGCTTGATAACTTCAAATCTGATATAAAATTGAACATCCAACAATTGAAAGAAGCTGTATTTGACAGGGTAGCATGGAGAGCACTTGCTTTCAAAGTTGCTGAGAGACGGGCATGACTAAATGGTTAAAACAATAATGTATTAAAATTATTTGAAATCAATGTGCCATGCTATGATATCTGTTTAGACACCACCACCCCATATTCAATGGTAGTTAATTCTAACTAGAATTGCAAAATACTACTTAATATCATTTAAATGTATCTATTAAATGAGCTATGGTGGCGCAGTGGTTAGAGTGCAGTACTCAAAGCTACTTCTGCTGCCTGCCGGCTGCCTGTAATTTGGCAGTTCAAATCTCACCAGGTTCACCAGGTTGACTCAGCCTTCCATCATTCCAACATGGGTAAAATGAGGACCCAAAATTGTTGGGGGAAACATGCTGACTCTGTAAATTGCTTAGAGAGGACTGTAAAGCATTGTGAAGCGGTATATAAGTCTAAGTGCTATTGCTATCTGAATCTAGTTTACAAACTTCTCTGTCAACAGGACCAAGTGATAAGACACATTTTTCCTGATATGATACATTAACAATATAGACTATGCAAAACAGACAATCACCTAACCAAAAAGGGAACAAAAGGACCCAAGCACCTCTCCACCAGCAATCTGAACCCAGATCAGCATAGATTTACTCCAAGATTAACATCAGACCAACAATCAAATAAACAATACCCCAGTCAAGAAACTGCCAGTGAAACCAACAGCAAACAGCCCAACCAAAGAATCTCTAAGACCACCCCCAGCAACACAGATGGGGCAAGACACTAGATTATAAAGTGAGCTCAAACAGCACTCCTTATCAACACTGATGATGTTACCTAGTTTGGATAATGAAATGTCTGCAAGAAAACAAGCAAGCTCAGAGGGCACAAAAGCCCCTCGTAATACTACCAATTGTTTCTTTTTAAACAATTTGGGTTTATCATTGTCTTCTTCCTAAGGAGGACAAAGAGACTGGGAAAGTCACCTTAGTCATGTCTACCCAGGTTTATTTCTGCACATATCACCAAATCTATAAAATAATAAAATAAAAATAAAGGTTAGAAGACCAGACATTAAGCTGAAGAAAATAATAAAATTCTTCTTTGTTTGGCATTTTCCATTCAAATGCTAAAATGTTGGTTGATGCTCTGTCTAATATATAAAGGAGATGTAGGGCAAGGAATAAATGTTCAAATGATAAAAAGTAGTAGTTGCTGACTGTCAATATTTAATCCACAAAGCAATCACCAGAATCTTTAGAGATGTTCCTTTATATTGCATATTATACACTTTGCAATGTTATTATTCTCCAAGCTTGTCCCAAACTTTCATTGCTAATCATAATGTCAATATTAATAAGGTTACCTTATAGAATGTATAGAAAATGCATCAGTTCTCCAATGGACTCCTGTTAAAATTATTGTGAACAATTACAGTTGTTATAATCCCTGATCTGGGGAGAAAAAAATGGATCATTCAATCATATTTTCCAGAAAAAAATAAAAACTTGCTGCATTAAAGAGGAAACAATAAAGTGATGTATGGTCATGCCAACTCCTGTAGTTTCTAAGAAGCAAAGAATATTGTGTGAATGAAACAGAAACAATTTCTGCTTCCTTCCAGTTGACAGGTGTTCTTAAAAAATTGAAATCTTGTTGAATAGATTACAGCTGAAAGGTCTTCTAGTCCAGGCCCCTGCTCAAGCAGGAGAACCTATACAATCTCAGACAAGTGACAGTCACTTCTTAAAAACCTCCAGTGATGGACCACCCACGATTTCCGGAGGCAAAGCTGTTCCACTGGTTAATTGTCCTCACTGTTAGGAAGTTTCTCCTTAATTCCAGGTTGCTTCTCTCTTTGATCAGTTTCCAAACATTATTTCTTGTCCTGCCCTCAGGTGCTTTGGAGAATAATTTGACCCCCTCTTCTTTGTGGCAGCCCCTCAAATACTGGAACACTGCTTTTCTTTAGGCTAGCCAGATCCAAAATCTGCAGCCGTTCTTCATATGGGTTAGTCTCCAGGCCTTTGATCTTCTCTGGACTTTTTCCAAAGTCTCACCATCTCTTTTGTAGTATGGTGACCAAAACTGGTTGCAGTATTCCAGGTGTGGTCTTACTAGGGTTTTGAAAAGCAGCCCTAATACTTCATTGATTCTATGCCTCTGTTTATACAACCCAGGATTGTATTAGCCTTTTTGGCTGCTGGCTTATATTCAAATGATCATCCACTAGGACTCCAAGGTCTCTCCCACAGTTACTGTTTTTCAGCCAGGTCTCACCTAATCTGTACTTATACATCTATATATCTTTACTTCCCATTTCAGAAATGCAACTCTTTCATTAGAATGATAGCAGCAGCCTTGTGCCATGAATTCCACCCCTTTCAAGCATGGACACAATGACATGATGTTTGAAGAAAAGGGTGAGGTCTGCATCACAACTTCACGATGCTATTCACATCACTCTCATCCCCTGTTGATTCTGGTGGAAAGCCTGTTATCCATTAGCAAGCATCTTATGAGACACTCCTCTCCAATTTTAGCACTTTCAGTTCCCAATAAGGACCATGATGGGTATGAAATGTTAGGAGCTGAAGACCAAACATTGGAAGAGCATCAAAGTTTGGGAAGAAAATCTTTAGCTTCACAGTAACTTCACAGAATTATCCTTGTAAAAGGGAACAACACATCCCTATTGAATGTTATAATAACATTCTCTGCTCCCTTATCTTCATATTTGTGTAACTGCTCAATATAATTAAGTTTGCTCATAAAAATATATTCACTATGGAAATATGTTCACTTCATGTGTAGTTTTTTTCCCCAAAGTGACTTTTGGACACTATATTTCCCAGTGGTAACATTAGCCTGTAGCATTAATAAAGATGTCATGCAAAGTGTATGATCGACCTCTTCTTTATATTGTTGCAACTGCCTTTCTCTGTTATAGCTGATTGTATGTTTATGTTATCTTCATAAAAATGATCAATGGGAATAATAACATTCTAAGACAACTGTGGCAGATTGTTCAGCCCCCTCTCCCTCCCCCCATTTAACCCCAATAGTTAGCTCAGGGGAGGCACTAACTTCTTTACTAACTCCTTCTCAGTCTACAGGTAGATTATCCTAGCCTGCTTTACCACAGAGTTTTGTGGAGCTCATCCGATCCATGTATCTGTTTGTCATTTCTATCCTCATATAAGATGGACAAAGACTCAAAAAAGTGAGAATTATATAAAAAAGACTGAAGTTATGACACTAAATATCTGGATTAAGTTAGGATTGAATTACATACACCACACACACACACACACACACACAGAGACATTATATTATGTTATGTTATATTATCATACTATACTATATTATTATACTATACTATACTGAACTATACTATACTATACTATACTATACTATACTATACTATACTATACTATACTATACTGCCATTTCTACTGACAAACATCTTCACTGTTTATTGCTAGCAAAATCCCAATAAATGATTTCAGAATTTTGCAGAGTCCAGTTACATATGAATTGAAACAACCTTACAAAGAAAGGCAAATATACGTGTCCTAGGAAAACGTTGCAGGATCCAATCTGGGTTGGTCATTGGGACCAGAGGTTTTGTTTTCTGGGCTTCGGGACTTGTACTGAACCTCATCCTCAGGGAACTACTTTCTCACCAGAATATGTCACATGTTGGTGAGAGAGAAGTTCCTTGAGGATGGGCTCCAGCATGAGTCCAAAAGTTCAGAAGGCTAAGCAGCTCTGGTCCCATGACTGACCCAGATTGAATCCTGAGACAACCTTTTCCAGTTTTAGCACTTTCAGTTCCCCACTAATGGCCATGATGGGATGAAATTTGGGGAGTTGAAGAGCATGTATCTGGAGGATATCAAAGCTGAGAAAGGCTGATGGATTTGTTCTACAGCAAGGGATATACACAGTTGGGTTTCTATTGCATGTTCAAGGAAAATAAGGCTTGGCAATTCAAAAGGCATCTAACTTCTGCAGCATATCCCTTATCTAAAAAAAAATATGAAGCAAAGAGTCATCAGATTTGTGTATGAGTGGCCTTAAAAATATTGAAGTGCACAGCATGGTGGATAGTGTGTTTTATAAGGGGAATAAATGACCATTTTTATAAATGTGCTGATGCTATGAGCTTTCCAGCATCGTTTAG
Organism: Notechis scutatus; assembly: GCF_049901735.1. Lineage (NCBI taxonomy): Eukaryota > Metazoa > Chordata > Lepidosauria > Squamata > Elapidae > Notechis > Notechis scutatus. Next base: position 10,622,526 of record NC_142015.1, read on the forward strand.
AAAAACAAGCCCCAAATAATTACATTCCAACACATTTAACCTCTATCTGCTTTGCAGTCTGCAAATGTCTTCCAAGCCTTCAGAGAAAATAAATTGAGTTTCTTTAAGCTGTCAACACTGTTAAATAAGGGTGACCAAGTACGCTGAGCTATAGGCGGGATGGTAAAATGTCAACAATGAATATGCTTCTCTTAAATAATTAAACTTCTGTTCTTTCCCCTTTCTAGTTCAACAATATTTAGATTATTGTAGAATACAGTGTGTTTAATAGGGAGAGACAATCTTTAATTTGTCATAATATAGGGTTTTTTTCTACATCTTCCCTTATTAATCAGTCTCTCCCTTATGTTTAATACAGAATATTACTACTCCCCCTCCACCTTCCTTTCCTGTGATGACTATATAACTTTGTTTCATATATTTGTCTTAAAAGAATCCTGGCCTGTGAACAAAAATGGAATTCTTTTTGAAATCCCATTAGGGGAACAGGGAAAACTTTCATAAAATAGTCACAAGAAAGCATAAAAAATAATAGTTCTAATCTTATGCTTAAGATCTTCTACTCTTTTACCATTTGTTCAGCACTTAGACCATTAGTGGACATTAAAAGGCAATGTAAAGGTTTCCCTTGTCCAGTCTCTGACTCTAGGCAGCAGTGCTCATCTCCATTTCTTAGCCAAGAGAGAGCAAGGATTATCCAAAGATTCTTCCATGGTCATGTGGCTGGCATGACTATACATTGAGGACCATGCTGTTACCTTCCCACCAAAGTGGTACCTATTTATCTACTCACATTTGCATGCTTTCAAACTGTTAGGTGGTCAGGAACTGAAGAAGGAATGGGAGCTCACCCCCATTGTGCGGTTCTTGGTCTCGAACCCAGGCTGTCAGCTTTCCAGCTGAGAAACTCAGCGTCTTTAACCACTGAGCCTTCCCTCCCCCTTCTAGTGAATATTAAAGTAGTGCAATATTGGAATCCAAAGCTTTGGATCACCCTTGGCATGCTCGCTATACTTCTCCATACCTTCTCCTGACAGCTATACCAAGGATATACATCTGGATCTAAGACATTTCTCTGCTTTGGAACCAAATAATGCACATAAGAACAATGTTTAATATTGCATCAAGAATGTTCAGGGCTTCATATATATATCTCCCTCTTTCAATTTTATCCCACAACAAAGGATCCACTCCAAAATTATGTGACTTTGAAAGGTTTAGAGGCATTTTAACAGGCCTTCCTGCTTCCCCATCTGCAGATTATCACCCTCATATTTTTCCCATTGCAACGTAGATCAATGTTTTTCCTCCATTGTTTTTTCCACTTATATCATGCAGCTTAATAAGCAGGATTTAGTTGGAAAATTTAAAATGCTAAAAAAAACTTCTGGTTTACCTTCAGAAACATATCTTGAATGGTTAGGGATCTGAAACAGGGGTGGGATTCTACCAGTATGGACCAGTTCTATAGAACTGGTTGTTACAATTCTGCGCAGTTCGGAGAACTGGCAAGTTGCACCACTGGATGGCCCCGCCCCTCCCACTCCACCCTGCCAGTCACTCTTTATCTTGCATGCATGCCATCCAACTTGTCTGCATTGTGCCTTCATCTAATTTTGGGTAAGTTGCTATTTTTCCTTTTTTTTTTCCCTGACGATCAGCTGTTCCTACTATCAGCTGTACTGCACGATTTAGATTAGCTAGAAAGCAGGAAATTGTCAGACATTGTTGTACTGCTTTGCCTTCACCCAGGAGGCTTCCCTGAGGCCCGGTCATGGGTGCTATTCAGGGGGTTGGGGGGGGAGAAATGGCCTAAAAGTAAAGCTAAAAACAAAGCTTCCTTAGGACTGAAGCTTCTATTTTTCAGTGCAGACTCAGGCAGCAGATTGCACAAAGGTAGATCTGTGAGTGAATCTATGATTCTGCAAGCAACTCAATCTGCCTGCCTGCTTTGCCTGCTTTTGGGTAAAAGTTGCTCTTTTTTATAAAAAAAAAATCAATATTTACATAAATATTTACAATATTTACATACAAGCCATGCACAGCCAGTCACGTGACCACCAAGTCACACGACCACCAAGCCACACCACAAATTAGGCCATGCCCATAGAACCGGTTGTTAAGAAATTTGAATCCCACCCCTGATCTGAACAGTTGTCTCCTCTCAATGATCCTCATTGAAACAGAAATTCCAAGTAAAAACTATATTGCACTATTGGAAGTATATGTTAATTTTGCTTCCCTTCCTCCTTCCATTTAAGAGCTCATTAAACGAACTGCTTCTTTTGAATTATGAACACTCTTTCTAGTTGGTTGCAGTTCTCAAAAGAGATTAAATTAAAATACATCTTTGCATTCAACAGGCATCTCATTCAAAATGTAAATATCATCAGCTGAGTGTGATAATAATGTTCACTGCTGAAGCTAACACAGGATGGAGAGTTCACCCCTTACTTTCCTATGACACCCTAGGGAAAAATCTGGCTCCTAAAATGAATATTTGTGTTGCAAGGAATCCAGCTACCCTAGGAAATTTCCTCCTAATATAAATCAAACCAGGACAAGGATCAAGAGATCCAGATGGGATGGCACCACAAACAAAAACTAAAATAACAATAACAGCAAAAATATACCTGACTTTTCAAATTATCTATCTTTTCTCAGGGAAACATAGAAGGTATTCCTTTAAAGTTTATTATGGAAGTTTCCTTAAAATGCTGATCCAAGTCATACATCACCTTAAGCCGTAATGATGTTCATTTGGTTTTGGTTTAGCATTGAACCAAATCACCATAACTAATAAACCAAAAGTTATGACAGAGGCAGGATGACAGTAGTCCCTAGGGCTCCTTGTGACCCAAGTTTTCTATCCTTCCTTCCTTTTTCAGACTAGATCCACTCTTCTCATAATTATCAAATTTTAAAAAAAACAAAAGTTCCACTTTATAAATAAATAACTACTACCACTCCCTACAAATCTGCCTCTAAGATAGTCAGTAAAATCTTCCACAAATCTCTTTGCAATGTTGTCCCACCCCTAGCAGCTATCAATACCCTCCAGAACATTAAATTTACATGTTTTGACCTTAGCATTCTGTAAATCTATTGAATTGGGATTGAGTCACAATGTTTTCATAAGCCACAGCTTTATCCAATGTACAAATTGAATCTCTCTGACACTGCAGTACAGCCTGAAAAACCAAATGCAACTGCCGGAATCTCTCAGCAATATATTCTGTCTAAGTATCCTAGGAACCTGAGAGAGGCTTTGCCTTAACTAGCCAGAAAAAGAACATTCAATTCCCTAGAATCTTTTCCATTATTATTATTTCCTGGGTTCTGTTCTAGCGAGCAAACAACCAAGCAACAAGCTTTTCATTAAGCGAACGATTTTTAGTATGCTCTTGGCAGGCAGCCACCCTGTAGAACCCTCACTGTGACTGTTATAGATCACATCTTGTTAATGGATTACCCTCTCATTCAGATTCCCCATTATCAAGGTCACCAAATATAGTGGATCCTTGGGGCTTTCCAATTGCTTTGGCCAACACATGCCCATCTATCACCAGGTAAGGCTTCTCCTTTACTGTAACAGATGGAGGGAATGGTTGAGTACATTGTTCATTAATATATCAGCCTGTAGCAACAGTTGTTCCAACTCTTAAACTATCATTCATCTCAAGCAAATTGCAGGCACTTGTCACCAAGTCTTGCCAAAATGGTGAGTGAAGGTCTTTTCTATCTCATTGTCCTTAAAATGTTGCACTTAGAACCTATCTAAAGGTATATTGACTTTGGCCTATTTATTTTCCTTGTTCTTTCCGGTCTTAGGCTGAAACTACTGAGCAAAAAAAAAAAAAAAATGCTGGGATGCTTTAGCCAAAACCAAACACCTTTCTTCAGAAGTGTTAAAACAGAGGAGTCCTTTCTTAGGTTCTCATAGTTGCCTCAAAGCTACCCTTATTTGTCTCCCCATGCATGCACTGTTTTGCTACATAGCAATTCCAGCAGAAGCATTATCTGTCTATGCACAGATGCCGTCGGACCGCAACCTCTGCACAGAACACAACTGCTTTAATGCTTCAAAGAAAGTGCTTCATTCCCACTAATGTACTCTGGAAAAACATTTACAGTGATGACCATAACTGAACCCGAAATTTCTGTTGCTAAGGAAGACATTAGTTAAGTGTGTTTTGCTCCATTTTACAACTTTTCTTGCCACAGTTATTAAGTTGCAGTTATTAAGTTACTAACAGGGTGGTTAAGTGAATCTGGATTCCCCATTGAATCTGACTTTGCTTGTCAGAGCAAAAGGGGATCACGTGACCCCAGGACACTGCAGCTGTCATAAATATGAACCAATTTCCAAGCATCTGAATTTTGGTCACATGGCCATGGGGATGCCGCAATGGCCATAAGTGTGAAAAACGGTCCTAAGTCACTTTTTTCAGTGCTGTTGTAATTTTCACTTACAAAATGAACTTTTGTAAGTTGAGGTCTATCTGTATCTGTCCATGCACAGATGCCTTGGGACAACAGCCTGTCAAGCATCCCACTTAGTCATCTAGCAAAGAAAGACTCCTGGACATTTGTTTTGCCAAGAGTATACTTTACTGAAGCTTAAATGGTTACAGAAGTAGCGTAAGTGGAATCTAAGGCTTTCCTATGCAAACAATGCAAATAAAAGTTCCCTCCCCCCCCCCACCGGCTATCCCCCTGGTTATCTGCAAATGTCCAATCAGGTGCTTGTATGTTGTTTAGGAGTGTGCTCAGTTCCCAGCTCTGCATATCATTAGTTGATCTTGGCTGGCTATAGCTTGTCACAATGTTCAGCTGGGCTATCATCAGGGGTGGGATTCTACCAGTTGGCACCTATTTGCTAGAACTGGTTGTTAACATTCTAAGCAGTTCGAAGAACCAGTTGTTAGAAGAAATTACTGGCCTAATCCTGTAAGGAAGGCAGGAAGGAAACATTCTGGTGTTGCTTACAGAAACTGCCTCTCCGTTAATTGTTGCGATATCACCCAATGATCCAATGATACCATACCATAGTGTAAAGCTATGATTGGTCAACATAGGTATTACCTTATATGGTCAGTATGCCTTATATGGTCAGTTACCTTATATGGTTAACTATGCAAATACATAGCCTTATATGGTCAAATGTACCCAAAAGGAATGTTTCCTCATACACCCTAAACCCCACCCTAAACTTGCACAATAAAAGAGAGGAGCAAACTTTGCTCGGGGCTTCCTCTCCCCCAAGGACATGCCTTTGTGTCTTTGTCATCATTGCATCTGCGAGAGAAGCCCGTCCGGGCAGTCGGTCCGGGCGTGGGCTGCCAGCTGACTCCCCATCCCTGCAGTGGGACCAGCAACGCATCAGTTAATCCTTATTACATTCTTGGCAGGACTAGACTTCCTGTCTCTGGAACCTCTCTGGAGTTTTTTTCCCTTCCTTTGCTGGTACTTTGCTTGTGTGGGGTGACCATTCAAAGTTACAATGGCACTGAAAAAAGTGACTTATGACCATTTTTCATGCTTACGACTGTTGCAGCATCCCCACAGTCATGAGAGGCCAGGCGAGGAGATGCGTGCCTTGATGTGAGTGCTATTGAGTTGGCCACACCCAGCCAATAACATGACCACCAAGCCATGTCCACCCAGTCATATGACCACCAAGCCATGCCCACCAACTAAGCCATGCCCACAGAACTGGTTGTTAACAAATTTGAATCCCACCCTGGCTATCATCCATTCCCTCTTCCTTAGATTCTGCCCCCCCAATGCTAATGTCAGACTGTCAGCTCATGAAGCTTGAATAGGTGAGATGCAGCCATGACACAACCTCTTCACAGAACACAAGTGCTTTAATGCTCCAAAGAAAAGTGTTTCATTCCTACTAATCTGCTCCTGAAAAACATCTATTTGGAATGTTTTCCTCTGTCTCCTGCATAGTTTTCATTTTCTTTCTGTTCCTCTCTCTTTCCAAACACCCATTAATATTATGAGGCTGCTGAGCACACTCACTTATCACCAGGATTTATGGCTGTTGTACTTATACAAATCTTGGGGTTCCTGGAACCTATTGAAAATCTCCTTTTCTTTGCTTGGGAAATGCCACATTTATTGATATAAATAGCAAAGCTCACACCAGAGAGGGAATAATGGAATGCAAGGTAGAGCAAATTTAAGTTGCAATAAATCAGCATTCCTGGATATATGTCAGCTCAAGACCTGTAAATCCCAAACATTGTGGGGTAGATCTGCTTGCCACATCAATATTTTAACCTCCAATATTTTAACCTTAGTGCATTTTCAGACAGCCATAAAAGCAAGGCTCTCTAGATAGGCACCGAGAAACTGCTGAAATGAACTCAGAAAAGCTTTGCGGTGGTAGTTAGAAAAACCTAATTTAATAGAAGAGAATGCTTCTATTCTCTTCTATGGCACTGATGATGTTACCTACTTGAATAATGAAATGTCTGCAAGCAAACTACCAAGCTTAGAGAGCACCAAGGACTTGAGACAATTTAAATCCATGACAGGAAGAAAGCATTAGAAAGTAACTGAGAAGAGGCCTGCCTTAGCTCTATTGATTATAAGATTATAAAAAAGGTTAAAATGTATAAGTTAAAACATTAGACATGTTCTTATAATCTTACACATGTTGAGTGAACTGTCTACTCTAAACCAGCCTTTATCAACAGCACCTGAAAAAAAAATGATGTCACGTTTTCTTTTTCTTTCTTTCTCAGCTTTTACAGGGGTAAAGGATAGCTCATACGTACAGCAGTGACATGAGTTAATTGCATAGTTACTGAGAAAAGATGTAGGAGCCCATGGGAGTGAGGTCTTTGAAAGGCTGCTGGGTTGCTAATTATCTCCTTCCCTTCTCTTGTTTCTGCTTTGCTCTGTTTCATCCTGAGACACACGCTATGGAATACAAATGACCCTAGAAGTTAGCAGAGTTTAGACCAGTCCACCAGTGTAATTAATAAGGGAAATAAGAAAACTTAGCTTCTTGTAGGTAATTTGACAAAAAAAGTATTTCCTTTTTGATTGACAGTTCTACATATTGATGGACAAATTAACATTTTCTCTTCAGCTCCCCTTTCTCATGATTATTGGCATTTCTAGTTGTTAAAATTGATGAGTTATGAAAGGCAGAGAAACAGGGGGGAAATGGCCTAGTCAATGCACTGTGGATAAAGCAAAATTAAAATTTGTGCACCAACAGTTTTTGCTATATAAAAGTTATATAAAAAATATTTTAAAGTATGCATTTTGCAGATATTACTTTCTAAATTATATTTGTCTGCATTTTCATCACTAGCTCCTGAACTTTTAGTGCCCTAAAAATCAGAAGTTTAGTGAATTAATTAGGCAGCAAATAATCTCGGTCCAGCATCTAGTTTCTGAGACTAGTTGTTTCCAGAAAAATCATAAAGAAATATGAAGCTAACAGGCTTTCTGTACTGTGTCTTGGGGTATGTAAGTTCACCTTGCTCTAATAAATTAGAACTCTTTAGGTTTTCTACAGGCTGCTCCAATGTAATGGGATGTGGGGGAAACCTTGCAAGAATGGGCAAAGACTGACTGCCAAGGGACCTGTCAGATAACAAAGAGCATAGACTGCAGATTGATAGTGAGGAGGACAAGAACTCAGAAGAGACCCTGCTGAGGTTCTCAGGCTGTAAAAAAAACTGGGGGGGGGGGTTTACCTGGAGGATTCTGTCAATGTAGCTTTACAATAAAGTAGAATTCACTCATTTGGTCACAATTTTTGTCTGGTTTTCCCAGAAAAGCCAAAATCCAACTATTTCTAAGTGAACATGCTTTCTTAGGGTATCTCAGTTATCCAGGTCATGGTTGTCCCAAAGGTGCTTTTTCAAAAGTCAACCAGCCTTTTGTTTTTCCCTGTCCAAGTAGCTTCTTCAGTTCTGAGCACCTTTGAAATGGCTTTCTCAGGGTGATATTCTGCCAGCTTTTACCAGGAGTTTAATTATAGAATCTAACTAACCATTAAGGATTTGATCAATAAAAATGGAGAAGCATGTTCCTCCAAATGTTGAAAAGAGAGATGCTTCCAAGTCTGCTAAAGCACATCAATCACTCAAGATATAAAGAATGGCCAGGCACTGAGGGGAAGTGTTTTTTGTATTGGTTTTTAAAAACAAACTTAAACAAACAAAACATAAAAACATCAAGCCATCTTCCATATGTTTAAGTTTGATATAATTATTCTCTTTTAGTGTACTATATCTTGCTGTCAAATATATCCCCAAGTACTTGATCTTATTCGTGACCTGAATTTTCAATAGGTCTGCCAGTTCTTCCTTTTGTCTTAATATCATATTCTTTGTCAAGATCTTTGTCTTATCTTTATTTATTTTCAAACCAGCCACCTTTCCATATGTCTCTATCTTTTCTATCAATTTTGGTGCTGTTTCTAGAGGGTCTTCTAAGATGAAAACCAGATCATCTACAAATGCTTGCAGCTTAAATTCTTCCTTTTTGATTTTCATTCCTTTTATATTCTTTTCATCTCTAATATTTCTGTTTAGTACTTCCAAAGTTAACACAAACAACAAAGGTGATAGTGGGCACCCTTGTCTTGTTCCTTTTCTTATGTTAATGGACTCTGTCAATTCTCCCTCTATCATTACCTTTGCCATTTGCTTATAGTATATAGCTTCTATTGCTTGAATACATTTTCTAGCAAAGCCCATCTGTTCCAGCAGTAATAACATGAATCGCCAATTCACATTATCAAATGCCTTCTGTGCATCTAGAAATATCAGAGCCAAACAATGTGTAATGGCTCCTTTTTAAAAATAAAATTATAACTAATAAAAAGAAGCCATCAGCATCCCAAAACCACAAAGAAATTATGCTTCCTCTCCTCCAATCTTTGGAAGTATTTTACTTTTGCTCTTTCTTCTCTTGTCGCCACAAATGGTCATCAAAATGTGTGATCACAACAATCAGCTCAGAGGGCTCCATTGGCATAGGTCTTGCAGTGACTGTTATGGGGGGGAGGGAACATCTCCAGATGACAAGCAAGAATGATCACACTCTACAAGTCATGCCTTTTAGCAAATTAAGGTACTTTTCTACTCAGTGAATTCTTGAGATAGACAACCCTGTTAAAAATGTGCTTGTGGGTGTCACATGGTCTCAGGAGACAAGATATTTTTAAAAACATAAATCAAACATATCATCTGAACACTATCAAAGAATATATAATAAACTGAACTCAGCTGTATTTAAAAACTGGGATAAATTAAAAAGAAAATAATTTATTATTTAAAAATGATGCTGTTGCATTTATGTAATATTCTTCAGCCAAGAAGTTTATCATGCCTTATTGAGGCATGGCTGGGGATAATAAAACCCAGCTTATCCTTTCTCTGTTTTATTTCCTAAAAGTTGTCAGGGAGGGAGCAAGTTTGAGGTCAGTGGAGAGGTTTGGTAAGAGGTATTCTTTTGTTATTATTTATCCCAGTGATTCTCAACTTGTGATCTGCAGAAGGCTGTGGTGTGGACAGGGTGTCCACGAAGGCTTCCAGAAATGTTATATTTAAATCTTGAGTTAAACCCTGAAGATCCATGACCATGGTCTGTGGCTACAAAAGGTGAAGAAAAGTTTCAGAGCCACCTATTTATGCTATAAGGATGTTGAAAGAAATATCAATTTGGTTCTGTTCCAAGCTGGGAGAAAGACACTGGAAACATGGAAACTGCTTGGAAAGAAAGTTTAAAGATGAACAAAACCAGCAGCAGTCCTGGGTCTGCTGACAAAATGGAGTTGAGAGTGGGGGGTTTTTATATCTTCCCTTGGGCTTTGTACTTGAGTTTCCTGTTCCTGTGCAAGAACTTGTATTCTATTGGCTGTTGTCAGACTCCCATGGGGCCCTGTAGGGTTATGTAGGGATCATAGCTTGCTCTATAGTCAAAATAGGAGATGAAAATCCTAGATGTTTGTCTGAGCTCCCAGGTTTGGTTGAAGTTTGGACTTATCTGAGATGATGCAATCACTGAAATACCCTTAGGAGATTGTGCAATGTGTCTTCTATGTCTTCTGCTAAATGGTAATGGGTTAATCCTATTATGTCCTGAAGGATCATATTCTGTTCTGAAACATCAGGAGCATTTCTTTGAAGTGGGAACAATTTGGAAGGGGAAATCAACTTTTTTTTTAAGCACAATATTGAAAAGATGTTTTTTAAAGATATTCATTTAAGAAAAAGAATATTTGTGAAGACTTTGGTTTGTTTACTTTCTTTCCCTCCTCCCTGAGTTTAATCTTTCAAGGTGGGTCCCAAGTTGCTTGGAAACCACCCCCCACAGTGAAGCAGCATTATAATTTTGCCTTATAATACTCATATATTGATTTCTTTATGTTCCTTGGCACATAGGCACCTGATTCTGTTGACCAAGTGGAAGGGGCTTTCATATCCTATTATTTTAAATGACAATATCATCAAAATATTACCTACATCAGCAGTTTGAGAGGAAAAATTGTATGACCTGATCTTTCCCTTTCTATACTTCAAAGCTAAAGAGAGTGAAAAATAAATAAGCTCTTTGAGAGTTCACAGTGGTAGAAAATTAAAGCTATTCTACTGCTACATCAGCTAAATAGAGAGAGTAATACTTCAGCATATTTGGGTTGAAACCAGCCCACAGATACTTTGAGTAATAGAATGGGACAATAATGCAACAATATAGTATTTCAATACAGATAGAAAACAAATGCTGTTACATCTTGAATGAAATTGTGAATGGAAGGATTGATGGATTGATCAATCAATGGATATATTGATTGTTAGATGGATCAACGAATACCTGTACTAACTCAGTAAATTGGACAGAATTTTTCCTTGTCACCGGACATTCTACAAGTAGAAATCTCCTCATGTGAGAGCTTTGAAATGAAACAAATTTATTGGTAGTGGACAGTGAATTTTGACAATTCACACAGCATATACGTGAATGCCAATGAAATACCAGCAGAAGAAAGGATCCCTTTAACCAGGGGTCCCCAACCACCGGGCCGCGGACCGGTACCGGGCCATGGAGCACTCTCTACCAGGCCGCAAAGAATTTTTTTTTAAAAAAAATGGCGGCTTTCTTCACCTTCGGTGAACGCTGCTGGGATCGGGGATCAAGGACACAAATGAAAGAAGGGGAGGGAGGAAGCAACCGAAGCCTGTCCTGCTCTCTGGCTCAGCTCTCTCAGTCGCTCTCTCGCTCCTCCACCAGCCCAGGAAGAAACTGCTTCAAAGAAGCGGGGGGGGCTTTCCTGTCGCCGCAGCGCCTCCGAAGCGCCCGTTACTCCCCCACTCCCACCCCGCCCGCCCGCGCGCGGTTCAATCCACAGTGCTCCGTTCTGCCTGCCTGCCTGTCTGCCTTCGTTAATGGTTGAATCGGAACAGCTTCGGCTGAGTAAAAGAGGCGAATAGTTATTATTCTCCGCCGAAGCTGCTCCCAAACAACCAGAAACTAAGGCAGGCAGGCAGAACGGGACACCGTGGATTGAAGCGCGTGCGGGGGCGGGCGGGGTGGGGGTGGGGGTGAAACGGGCGCTCGGAATAGCTGCGGCGACAGGAAAAGCCCCCCCCTCCTTCTCTTCTCCCCCCCCCCCGTCCTTGCAAAAATTTTCTGCTTGAAACCGGTCCCTGGTACAAAAAAGGTTGGGGACCACTGCCTTTAACTATTGAATAAAAAGAATATACCTTCTGAAGCTTTCTACCATGTATATTCATGTGTGCAAAGAGCAACCAGATTTTGATTAGAATTGCTAAATCAATTCAAAGAGTTGATTCAATTCATTAAAGCAGTTTGACAATTCAACTAAAAAACAAAAGTCAGTATTCCTGTATTCAAAAGCTCATCAGCTCTCTTTGAATTGTTCCAGAGATATCTAATTCAATTCAATAAATTGAATTCAGAGATTCAGTTCAAAAGCATGGTTTGATGAATCATCTTTGAATCAAAGCTTAAAATATTGCACAACTCAAATAGAATTCTTTATTGGCTAAGTGTGATTGAACACACAAGGAATTTGTCTTGGTGCATATGCTCTCAGTGTACATAAAAGAAAAGATACATTCATCAAGAGTCAAGATACAACACTTAATAATAGTCATAGGGTACAATAAGCAATCAAATCATACTAGGAAACAGTCAATAAAAATTGTTAGGACACAAGCAACAAGGTTACAGCCATATGTCATAAGTGGGAGGAGATGGGTTAGGGTTTATTTTTTTATTTTTTTAAACAATTTTTATTAATTTTTTAAAGACAAACAAAACATAAGGCATAAAAGCATAAAACCTCCTTTCTAAAAGTTACTTATAGGTTTTAACAAGGCAAATAAAACATTATTTTATACAGCATAGTTCCACATTATCACATTTCCATTTAAGCACATATATATCTTTTCCAAATTTCTCATTATTTCTCCCTTCACTTTTATTCAATTATATTTCTTTCTATCAAGGTTTTATTAATTCTCAGTCAAATATAAACACACAAAATACAAAACATAAAACATAAAACTTCTGACAAACAAAACATAAGACATGGAAACATAAAACCTCCTTTCTAAAAGCTGCTTATAGGTTTTAACAAAGCAAATAGAACATTATTTTGTACAGCATAGTTCCAAATTATCACATTTCCATTTAAACACATATATATCTTTTCCGAATTTCTCATTGTTTCTCCCTTCACTCTTATTCAATTATATTTCTTTCTATCAAGGTTTTATTAATTCTCAATCAAACATAAACACACAAAATACAAAACATAAAACAAGACATAGAAACATAAAACCTCCTTTCTGAAGGCTACTTATAGATTTTGACAAAACAAATAAGACATTCTTTTATACAACATAATTCCAAATTATCATTTGTACATATCTTTTCCAAATTTCTCATTGTTTCTCCCTTTAGTTTTATTCCTCCAAGGTTTTCTTAATTCTCAATCAAACATAGCTAACCAAAACACAAAACATAAAACTTCTTTTTGGAAAGTGGCTTAGCCCCGGGTTACATCTTTTTTTACAGACCCAAATCAAATTCATGCTCACCTTATATACCATTCTTATCTTATTTACCATTCTATATTTTCTATATAGCTTCTCCCTTCTTTTCACTCTCTTAATTATATTTTGTTTATTTCATCTTATTTTAAAATCATTATACTTGTATCTTTTGTCCGTTCTTTTCCAATTATCTATTTATCTCTTCTCTTAAACAGAAAATTTCCCCTGTAATCACTTTTAAAGTGTGACGCCTTTCTATCTTTCCCCTAAATTGACACTTAAAATAATACATAATTTCCATTCTGATTCTGCTTAGTACATTCTACATGTTGCATTTTAAAATAAAAGAATAATAAATTTATAATATAGTTAAATATATAATTTCCATTCTAATTCTAATTCTGCTTAATACATTATTTTGAAATAAGAAAATGAAATAGTAAATTTATAATAACATTAAGACAATAACAAATTAAACTATAACTAAACATTAATCATTTTACACATTCTCTTTAATATTTTATTGAATATTGAAATCTATCATTATTAAACACTGTCATATTTTAATATTTTATTAAATCTTATAATATTCCAATACACTATCTCTTTTTTTATATATATAAATTTTATTAAATTTACAATTAAAAACATATCAACATTACATACACAAAGAAAGAAAGAAAAAAACACTCGGCCTTACAAACCGGAAAGAGAAGAGAAGAAGAGATTTGAAAGAAAGGAAGAAGCAAAGAAAGAGAAAAAGAAATGAAAAGAATACTTTTAAAAACAGACAATATCCTTTTTGACATTCTGCAAGATCCAATTCTCCTAATTTAATTTGAATACGCACATCTTATCGATATCTATGCTTAAATTACCCATTGTCTTTTATCTCTGGATTAACCAATTATACCAAGAGTTCCAATTATCGTAAAACGTTGAAGGCTCTTTATTTTTAAGTGCTATAGTTAATTTGTCCATTTCTGCACAATCACATATTTTCTGGATAACCATTTGTTCTGTAGGTGTATAAGGTGATTTCCAACACTGAGCGAACACTAATCTGGCCACAGTTAAAATATGAATTGCTACATATTTCATCATTTTGGGTAAATGTTTGTCAGAGATCCCTAGTAGGAAGAACTCTGGTTTGTATTCGATTTGTTCTTTGGTTATCTCCTCCAACCATTTTCTGATTTTTTGCCAATATTTCTGGGTTTCCTTGCAGGACCACCACATGTGAAAAAAGGTTCCTTCTATGCTTTTACATTTCCAGCATTTTGGACTCGTGTTAGGGTTCATTTTCGCCAACCTCGAAGGGGGCAAGTGCCATCTATAAAACATTTTGTATGTATTTTCTTTATACGCTGCCGATTTTGTAATCTTGATATTTCTGTTCCAAATCTTTTCCCATTCTGATAATGTAATACTTCTTCCGACATTCCTGCTCCAGGCTATCATGTTCCCTTTGACTATCTCTTGTTCTAATTCTACTTCCAGTAAATATTTATAGAATTTAGATATGTTCTTTTTGTTTGATCCTAATAAAATTTTATCTAAATACTGCAGTTTGTTATAAATTCCGAAATCTTTAATGTCTTGTTTGTATCTGCTATGAATTTGAATATATAACCATTGATCAATTTTAAATCCCTGTTCCTGTAATTCTTGTCAAGTTTTTAATTTTCCTTGCGGATCTAATAAATCTTTGTATTTAATCATTTTTGTTATGTCCAAATTATTGGGATGTACCATTGCCTCCATTGTTGATAGCCAGATCGGAATTTTTAGATAGTGTTTTTTGCATATTTTTTCCAATTAATTAATAATGAGTCCCTAATAAGGTGTCTGTGAAAATAAGACTGCTTGGGTTTTCCCACTTCCCATAAGAAGGCATGCCACCCTCTCTGGAGGTCATGCCCTTCTAATGCTAAAATTCTTTTATTAAGTAAGTTCACCCAGTCTTTTAACCATAATAAGATAGCTGCCGAATAATATAATTCCCAGTTTGGAAGAGCTAGACCCCCTCTACTTTTCGCATCTTGTAAGGCCTTTACATTGATCCTGGCTTTTTTCCCCTGCCAAATAAATGTAAGTGTAATCTTATTTAATTCTTCGGAAAAAATTTTTGCCAACTTAATTGGAATTGTCTGGAATAAATAAAGAAATTTTGGTAATATGTTCATTTTAATCGAGGCAATCCTGCCCAATAGGGAGAGCTGCAGCTTATTCCAGGATTCTAAATCTTTCTTTGTTTGTTGAAGTAATTTATCATAATTGTTCTCTTTGAGTGATTTACCTTGTGGTGTTAACCATATTCCTAAATATGGGACCCTTTTTGTTACCTGTATCCCCATCATTGCTTCTAATTCTTCCTTCTGGTTTTCTGTTAAGTTTTTGGTCATTAATTTCGTCTTTTTTCTATTAATTTTTAATCCTGCCACTGCGCCAAATTGTTCTAATTCTTTTATTAGATTATATTCTTTTTCTATAGGTTCCTCCAAAAAGAAAACCATATCATCAGCAAACGCTTGTAGTTTATATTCTTCTGATTTGACCCTCACTCCTTTAATTTCAGAATTTTGTCTAATCCGTGTTAAAAGTGATTCTAGGGCAAATATGAAAAGAAGAGGTGAGAGAGGGCAGCCCTGTCTAACACCTTTTTCTATATTTATTGGACCTGTTTGTTCGCCATTAATTAGTATATTAGCCTGTTGTGTATTGTAAATTGTTGTTATAATGTTTTCGAATTTGGTGCCAAGACTCATATTGACTCATATTTTTTGAATTAGAAAGTGCCAATTTAAGTTATCAAATGCTTTCTCAGCATCCAAAAACATGAGTGCGGATTGTTTCTCCGGATGGGCTTCATAGTATTCTAGGACATCAATAACGGTTCTTAAATTGTTTTTTATTTGTCAGGACGGAAGGAATCCATTTTGATCTTCGTGGATATGTGGATTTAAAGCTTGTTTAACTCTATTAGCTATGATAGAAGTAAATAATTTATAGTCGGCATTTAAATGTGAAATCGGTCTGTAGTTGTTAATATATCTATGATCTGCATCCTCCTTTGGGATTAGCAAAATCAGCGAGTCCGGCATCTTGGCTGCCAGAAGTACCTCGTTAAACACTTCCAGTATCAGTGGTCCTACTAGTTCCATTATTGCTTTGTATAGTTCTGCCGGAATCCCATCTGGTCCTGGAGATTTGTTATTACTTTGGTTCTCCATTGCTGACTTCAATTCAGACCATGTAATCTCTTTATCCATTGTTCTCCAATTACCTTGTCATTCGTCTCCTCTAAATAAGTTCTTATTTTATCTTCATTAACTTCCTCATTTTTATATAATCTTTGAAAATAGTTGTAAATGATATCTTTTTTCTTCTCTATCTCATGTTGTAAGACGCCTTTCTCATCCATTAGTTGATGTATCAATCTCTTTTCTTTCACTTTTTTAATTTTATGGGATAACCATCTTCCTGGTTTATTTGCATACTCAAAATAAGTTTGTTTGGACCTTTTCAAATTAACTTCTATTCTATCTTGTTCAAGTAAGTTCAATTTATGTTTAATTGTTATTAACTGATTTTGTATTCTCTGGTTTTTAGGGGTTTTTTGTAGTTGTATTTCTAATTCTTTAATTTGTTGTTGGAATTTATTTTGTTGGGCATGTATTCTTTTATTTCTCATGGCGTTATAAGAGATTGTTGTTCCTCTTATAATTGCCTTCATTGTATCCCAAATATTTTGTTTCATGGTTGCTTCATTATTATTTTCTTTTAGAAAAAAATTTAATTCCTCTTTCAGCTTATTAATGTACTCTTCTTCGTTTATTAACTGAGTATTTAGTGTCCATCTTTTCTTTGTTTTTCTCCTATCTCTCCAAATTAATTGTATTGGGTTGTGGTCGGCCCATTCATTTGGTAGGATTTTAATTTCTTTTATTTCATTAGCCAATTCCCCATCCATCCAGGCCATATCTATTCTGGTCCAAATTTTGTGTGGATTGGAATAATATGTAAACTGTTTCTCTTCTGGGTTTAGTTTTCTCCATAAATCTATTAAGTTTAACTCTTTCATCATGTCCTTACAGGGCATAGAAATTTCTCTTTTCCCTTTCTTGTTCTTATTCGCATTACTATGGTCTTTTTGATGATCAGCAATGGAGTTGAAGTCGCCTATCATGCAAATATTCCTTTTTTTCAAAACCTATTATTTTTTGATGAAGATCTTTAAAAAATTTCCCTTGTTCTTCATTTGGCGCGTAGATTGCTACCAATAAAAATGTAATATGATTAATCCAAATTTGTATAACCAGAGTTCTTCCTTCCAGATCCGACCAGATTAATTCTGCTTTTACATCGTCTTTCACAAATATTGCAATTCCTTTCTTTTTATGTTTGTCTGCTGGTGCTGTAAAAAGTTTTCTAAGTTTTGGGCAAATTAAATATCTTTCATCATTTTTCCTAATGTGTGTTTCTTGTAGGCATATTATGTCGGCGTTTTGTCTAATTAATTTAGTTAATATCCTTTTCCTTTTAGATGTTGAATTTAAACCATTTATATTAATGGAGAGGATTTTCTTTCCTATCTCCATTTATCTAAGTCTGTTTAGTTTTTTGTCTAGTGATGATTTGGTTTTCTTCTTGCTGTTGTTGTGAGATTGGTTCTTCTCTCCCTGGTTGTGGTTTATCGTTCCCTAAATTTTGAGGAAGTCCTTCTTTTTGGTTTCTATGGTGATTACGGTCATCCTGTGGTTTCCTTTTAGTTTCCTCCTTGGTGTATTGGTCATCCGTGCCTATTAGCTGATCATGAAAGTCTTGGGCCTGTTCTATAGAGTCTATTTTGACTTTTCTCTCTTTCCAAGTTATTAACATCCCTTCCGGGATTAACCATTTAAAAGGGATTCCTTTTTTATTTAAATAATTGGCCAAAAATTTATAATCCTGTCTTATGACCCTCACTTTCCTTGGGATTTGTTTTAGGATCATAATCTCTTTACCTTTATATGTTATTGTTTCTTCTCTGGACATTTAAGAATTAAGTCTCTCACACATCTCCCAGTGAAGCGAATATGAATTTCTCTCGGGCAGTTATGGCGTCTAGCATAACTTGTGCTGACCCTATACACCTCATCAAATTCTTTAATTAGATCGTCTTTTTCTTTCCCTAACAATTCAGCCAATAATTCTGCCATTAATTGTTCTAGTTCTTCATTTTTCGCTTCCGCCACATTTTGAAACCTTAAATATGCCGCTGCTTTATCCATTTCAAGGTGGACCAGGGAGTCTTCGGTTTCTCTAGTTGCATTTTTAAATTCCTCATCTATCCTTTCAAAATTTGTCTCCATCCGTTCTGTCCTACTCTCTATTTCTCTTATCTTAACTTCGTTTTTCTCCATAGCTTGTTGCAAGGACCCTATCTTATCCTCCACCTTAAGTAAGTCTGCTTTCATTTCCACTTTTAGCTTTCCCATCTTTTAATTCGCTAATGTCCGCTCTGGTTTCGTTATGATTCTTAATCATTATTTCTTGCATCTTGGACATTGCTTCTTGCAAGGATAGTAGGGTAGCTTGTATGTTAACGTTAGAGACATTGGGCTGTTTTTCCCCTATTAGAGATTCTTCAATGGTTTTTTGGATTGTTGGTGAAGCAGAAGTCAAAGTAGTCGTTAGGGTCAGAGTGGTCTTCCTTCCTGTTTTCAAAGCCGTAGTTGTCGTGGAGGTCATCTCTCTTAATATTTGTTTTTGCTGTTGCACTATGTTAATTATATTGTCCCAGATCACCATTCAGTGTTTAACTCCTAAAATAAAGATTCTATTCTAATACTTCAATCAAATATATAGATAGGCAGTCTATACTCCTATATTATAGAAGGTTATCTAATAATATATAATAATCTTTATAATAAATTTATATACCGAATATCAATATTGATCATCAATAATACATCAAATCCAACCCAATTACTACTTTAAGAATTAATCTTAAATATTCTAAATAATCTAAATCAGCACTATTTTTCACTCTTTGTTGTTACTATTTAAAACAATCAAATCAATTGTCACTGAAATCTATAAGGACAATATACCTTTTTTTCTTCCCCCTTTGAGTAGGTAAATTTATCAGACTTATTAAGGGGTTAAGATAGGAAGGCTGAAAAAATGGGGAAAGAGAAGAGAGAAAAGTTTACCTTAATTTCAGGAAGTCAATAAGCAAGGGGCTAGAGGTTCAAATTGTAAAAATAGTGCCCAAATGATAATATTAAAGTAATACCAAATAGAAATTCCAACAAATAAAGAAATGTGATAAGAGAAAAATAAATAAATTTTATAGTCAATCTTCAAGCTAAAGGTTTAAGTTTTGAGTTTCTTCCCAGCATTCCGGGAAGCGAATGGTATAATGTGCTGACTAATCGCAATAAGGAGTCAATCCTTCCCAGCCTTCCGTTGGTCTCTTCCTCCTTCCTCCTTTTCCTTCTTTCCCCTTCCCGGTTTTGAGTTCAATGTACAAATCTCCTTCACTTAATATTCCCTCCAAAATCCAATAGTCATCTCTTCTTGATCGCTTAACAATCTGTCCTCCCAACAGTATTAAATAAAGCCAATAATCCTATTGAGCTCAGTTCAGAGAGTTAATAAGTCACTTTCAGTGCCACAGTTCTTCCTCCTCCATCACCTCCTTCTTCTCAAATATTGGCAAAAAGTTAGTCCCAAATACCAAATCACTCACAAATTCAAGTCTCCAATCTCCTGGTTTCCGATGTTCTTCCTCTCTCCCCAGGGGTTTCCCTTTCAAAAGCTGTAATCCACACTTTCGCTCTAACGATCACGCCTTTCCGCTCGCATTTGTCACACTTTCGCTTTTCAAGCCGCTTTTCTGGTCGCTTTTCTCTCCTGCTTCCACAAAGTGCTGCTCACAACCAGGAAGAGAAATCTCTCATGCCACTGTCATTCTTCAATCTTCAATATTGTATTATGATCTTTCAACACCTTTTACTGCTCCGATCTTGCAGGCTGTCACTACCTTGCTTAGTCACCTCAGTGGCAGACTGGACTTTGGAGCCGCCATAAACTGGCAGCTAGCTCTTCCGCGCTGGGCTCAGGAGCTCTTCTCTTCGTTACCACCCCCACCCTGTAACTCGCTCCAGATGCTAGAGAAGGTAACCGAAAACCGCAGCAGTCTTCTCCACCTCTGCACGTCCCTGTCCTGCCACCGGAACCCAATACACTATTTCAAATGCAAGTACTACAATACTATCTTATGTACTCTTGCAGAATCTTTCTTTAATTATGCTTTACCCTTTATCTCTGAAAAAAATCTGCTTTTTGGCATCTTGTTTCAAGCCTTTGTGGCTTTTCCCCCTTTTTCCCTCCCTTTCTTCTCCTGTCTGGCCTTTTTGCCACCCCCCGCCCCCCACTCTCCCAACCTCCGTCTTTTTAACTTCCCCTCTCTGTTGTATTTCTCTTTTCTGTTGCTTTCTAACATTGTACCTTTTTTTCACCTTATTTTTCTCTTTCTTGGTTGTTTTGTTAAATCTTAAATTCCCAATTTTCCTTCCCCTCTTCCTATTTTCTTTCTTTCTTAGTTGAACTTTTTTGTCCATTAAATATGGCTTTTTCCTCTTCTTCTTCTTCTTCTTCTCCTTCTTCCCCATGTAGTTGCTGATAAGTAGAAATCGCCATTTCTAAAAAGTGGAAGACAGCTCCCAAAGAATCCTTGCCTTCTTGTTCTCTTTCCTTTAATTTTTCATATTCCATTTTTAATTCATCCACAGATAGTGCCATTGTAAAGCTTTTTCTTCTTCTTCTTTTTTTTTTAAGGACAACCCAAATGTTTTTAATCTTAAAGTAATTTCCAAACGTTCCAAAGTTATCAAGCAATCCAAACAGACACAAAATATTTCCTCTTCTTCTCTTTGCACTTTCTCCTCCTGGGGCAAAATCCCAAAATATATTTTAAAGCCTTATTACAGTTAATTTCTGGTCTTGTAAACTTCAAGGCATCTCCTCCAACAAATTCTTAAAGATTTTTTAGTCCTCTCCCTTCCCACTTATAACAAAGAGCTTATTTTTACCTTCTGTAAAGAAGCAGGTTTTTCAATGTCTGTTTGCTATCTCCGTAAGGAAGGGGAGTGAACTTTCCCTTCAGCACTTTGATCCGCCACTTTGATAGCCTCTTTTGGAAACAAATGTATCAATCAAAGAGTCAGATTTCCAGGGTGTTTAAATGTATCTTAATGTCCCGGTTCAGCCAAAAAACTTTCTCTTTCTAATTCTTCCTCCTGCACAAATCTTGTCCGGTTGAAGATCTCTTTGTGGCTGCCATTACTGACAGCTGCTCCACCACCTCAGGAAGAAGGAGTTTAGCCGGCTGGGGAAAGGAGTTGCGATGTCCCCAGACCCCTGCCCGGGTCTCCTCTATCTTCTGCTACCTCTCTGAGGTAGCGACAACCCCCAAATCCAATTGGATCGGGGGTACTTCAGCAGCGAGCGCAGCAGGGCCCCGCAGAATCGCGGATTCCTGCCGCCGCCGAAGCCTTGCAACCGGAAGTCAGTCAGGGTTTATTTTTTTAAAGTAGAGACATGGGGCTACCAAACACTAGAGATGCAATCCATGCTCTCTGGGTGGATCAAGATGATCTAGGCAACCAATACTGACAGAATATAAGCAGGCAACTTTTCACATCTGTTAATTGACTATTCCATATTATTTCCCAACACAGTATATAGCTCTTTCTTTGGACTGCTCCAATGTTTTGCCCTCCACAATATTGAAGAGAAAGTATAACACTTCCCTCACATGCTATTCCCATTTGCAAATCAGACTTGAACTTGTGACATGGGATAATCTCACATTTTAACCCAGATTGTTTCCCC